>NW_026016686.1:0-91789 GCF_020379485.1 Brassica napus | reverse complement strand
ATATACCTCCTGGGCCGAGGAGCACCAAATGTTGCAAAACCTACGTTTCCTGGAGAGAATGTGACTCCCCGGAAGAGATCCAACACAAGTTTTCTATTCCAAACATCTCATCTTCAACTACTCTGGCTATATATAATCAAGTAAAGCAACAAGATATATGTGATCCAACACAGATTATTGAGTTCACATGATCAGACTTTCTCGCAAAACTCTTCCTGAAGTTTCTGTGTAACGCATATTTGGTTGGCTTCGGATAGAGTTTATGCCAGTCTGCATATAGAAGCACATTGAGCAATGGTCTAAGTCAAGTTGTAATCCAAAGGAGTACTTGAAGGATCAAATTTCTCAGTTCACCTTCCTGATTGAATGGTACTGATCTTGGAAGATAACAACCAAGAACAGCAACAGATGCTTCTCTGTAAAAGCCAATCTTGAGTACTGTCTTCTTGTCGCGTCTCAAATATACCTTTTTGCTGTAATGAGGTGGAATCAGAACTTGCTAATTAAGTTGCATTTAAGTGTTGGATGAAGTAAGAATTAAGCACTAATTCTACCCTCTTCAGCGCTTCAAATATAGTAACTTGAGATATGAGAAAGAGATGTTGGCTTTCACTGTTTGTATCTATATGGTCTCACTGATGCTGACTCCAAATAAGTCGGAGTAATGCGGTAACTGATTACTCTTTTTTTGCTGTGTATCTCACCCGTGCTTATCTGCTTGCTGGCGTCTTCGCTTCGGTTTGGATTTCTCAGGGAGTTGGTCTTGTCGTCTTCTGGAGTAAGCTTCGTCTGGACCACGACTTAGTCATCCCTGCTTCGCCTGTCCTCCTTTCGGAGTCGCCTTTTAGGGCATCACATGACAGTTCCTTGTTCATTTTGTTGCGTTTTTAACTTCAAGAAGCTTTTTATCTTTTAACTCATTTTTGTTATAGACAAATCTTATGACTAGTTCTGTCTTGCATGCAGAAAAAGAATGAAAATCTTCGATAAGGTGAGATCGGACAGGTAAAAAGAAGGAGTAAAGTTGCTGAATCTTGTGAAGCAAATGCATCAAGCCAGGTAACAAAAGAAAATATATTTTCTTCTTATACAAGTCACAAAATGCAATAAACCTTTCTTCGTATGCAAACAAACATCTTTTGATGCGCAATATAGATTCTTTGGATGGGTTTGCACCGAGGAGAAGGAAGGGACCAACTCAGGAATCTAAGAGCATCATTATAGGTGGGACTTGTTTTAGGGCCCTTAACAATTTTTTATTATTATTTTTTGGTTAGGGACTAAAACAAGGGATTTGGGTAAATTAGTTGATTATTGGTGGGATTTATGTTGTCCCTTAGTTAATTTAATTTATTATTTTAATTAATAAATAATGACATTAAAAAAAGAATTTTAAATAAAACATTAAAAATAAAAGTAATATTAAATTGAAAACATAAAAAATAAATACATTTTTGAAAGAAAATACAAACATCAAATAAAGAAAATAGAAAACATAAGAAAATGACATTATTGAAAGAAAATACAAATTATATATTACTTCAAGGATTTCCAAATTTAGTCCATATATTTTCAATCAAATTTTTTTAAATGTTGATGGACTTGT
This sequence comes from Brassica napus, assembly GCF_020379485.1. NCBI lineage: Eukaryota > Viridiplantae > Streptophyta > Magnoliopsida > Brassicales > Brassicaceae > Brassica > Brassica napus. The sequence goes on along the minus strand of NW_026016686.1, from coordinate 90,183 downwards.
CTATTCCGAACGCTCGTTCGACGTTCAAGTGTACTCCCGACAGTTGAAGGCATATTGACGGAAAATGTTTCCACATCTCCTTCTTCAAATTCATCAACGTTCTCATCCCTTCTTGATGATCGTTCATCTTCGACAATCATATTATGGATATGATACATGCTCTCATAATATTTCCTATTTTTTCTTTATCCCATATATTAGATGGATTTCTAACAACGGCAAACCTAGCTTGTAGGACTCCGAAGGCACGCTCAACATCTTTTCGCACAGCTTCTTGGGTTTGAGCAAATAATGAATGCTTCTGAGTTTGTGGTAGTCGGATAGATTGAATAAATGTAGCCCATTTCGGATAAATACCATCGGTGAGATAATATGCATAATGGTATGGATTACCATTAACATAGAAGTTAACTTGTGGCGCAATTCCGTTAATAATGTCATCAAAAACGGGTGATCGATCGAGAATATTAAGATCGTTCATAGTACCTGGAGCTCCAAAAAACGCGTGCCATATCCAGAGGTCATATGAAGCTACCGCCTCCAAGACAATCGTTGGTTTTCCGGTTCCTCGTGAATACATTCCTTTCCAAGCCGTGGGACAATTCTTCCACTCCCAATGCATACAGTCGATGCTTCCAATCATGCCTGGAAACCCACGTTGTTCTCCACTATAAAGTAGTCTTTGCAGATCCTCCGGTGTGGGACGTCTTAGGTATTCTTCGCCAAACAAGTCGATTATTCCCGCGGCAAAATTGTGCAAACACCTTCTTGCCGTTTTTCCCCAATTCGGACATATTCGTCAACTGTGTCAGAAGCACCACCGTACGCCAATTGACGAATTGCTGCGGTACATTTTTGGAGCGGAGTTAGACTCGATCGTCCGGTAGCATCTACTCCGGGTTGAAAATACTCGACTTCTGTAGAGAGACGATTCACAATACGCAAGAATAATTCCTTGTTCATCCGGAACCGTCGCCGGAATAAATTGTGCGGGTATGTTGGAGTTTTGCTAAAATAATCATTCCAGAGCTTCTGATGGCCTTCCTCCCGGTGTCTCTCGATAAAAACTCGTTTTTTTCGCTCTTTTGGTGTGGGATTGAAATCAAAGTCTTCAAATAAATCTTCAAAAATGTCATCTAATTCATCATCATCATCTTTGTGGTAATGATAATGGGAAGAAGAAGCCATTGACAAATTTTTTAAAAGGAAAAAATGTTTAGAATTTTAAGAGAAGATGAGACTTTTCACCTTTGTAACGAGAGAAGAAATCACAATACTTATTTATATGATTTAAAAGAAGTCTCTACAAACCTCCCGTGATTGAATTATTTCTCTATAGTACAACTTGTGACTTATTGGTAGGCACCAAAATAAACATGTGCTATGGATCATGTGACTTATTGGTACAAAGAAACTCAACATGTGACTTATGGTTATAAATTAAATAACCATGTGTATAAAATTCTTGAATATTATGGTTACATCTTGTAAAAGGAAATTGTAAGTCATTGTCTAAATTAGCTAAAACGGTTAGGCTTACAAACTGCGAACACATTCGTCTAAATTAGGAGACATATTCAGCGACATATGAAAGACACGAGTTCAAGCGACATATGAAAGACACGAGTTCTAATCAATACATGCGATTACAAACTGCGAACACATTCGTCTAAATTAGGAGAAAGAAACAGGTTCCTTAACGGATTCAATACATTGAGACAATCACCATGCCTATTACCACAACAAGAACAACTATGCCTATTACAAAGCACTCAAACCCTTTGATCATACATGATTTCTCCTTAGCCATATCACCAACAATCTTCTCTAGCTTTCGTAGCTTCTCCTCAGTGTCATAGTCAGCTAAAACGGTTAGGCTTTCAACCTTTTCAGCCAGCTGAAACACATGTACATCTCTGGCTCTCATCTCATCCATCAACGCGTCATCCCACCATTTGAAAATATGGCAATCGCCATCGTCCTTGTTGGCACAAGTGTAATATCTTCTCCCTGTTTAAGATACGCAAAAACTCGCTAAGCACATACATAAACAAGCACAAGCCTTCTTCACAGGCTAAGTAATTAAGCAACGACCATAGCACATACCTTGATCATTCCTAGTGTTAGACGTTGCAAGCACTGGCTGAGCACCACAATAGCAGACCTGCGGGAAACCAAACTCTACCTCCGGTTGCGGGGGGTAGTGAACCGGTGAACAACGTTCCAAGCTTAACTCAGCTTGGTCGCGTCGTATGAGATCCTCCGTCTCGCTGTAGTCACTGTCGTCATTGTTTCCAAATAAAGTCTCGTCTTCTGATGGCTGCGAGTAGCTGTAACGTCCCATTTTTTACTTAACCTGCATACATTGTCGAGGCATACTAGTTAGAAACATAGAACATGAAACTCAAACATGTAAGGAAAATCAGAAACAGATAAATTTACAGATAAACAATAACACAAACATTGAAAGAAAATCATTCATTTAACGAAACCGGAACTACATAGATGTTCAAGTGCAAACTTGTGCTCTTGATCAGAGAAGAAAATTTCATGCGCTTTCTTCAGAACGTCTGTGTCAGACTCACCACTGCTAATTTGGCGCTGGGCTGCCGAGTATGCGCCACAGAACTTGTTAACATCATCATTGATTCTGTGCCACCTCTTCTTGCAACAACCGTGCTCTCTCACACCATCCTCTCTTCCATGAACACTGTCTGCATAATACTTAGCAACCCGTATCCAGAAGGCCCCCGACCTCTGCTCGTTTGCAACAATTGAATCCTTCGAAGTGTTGAGCCACCCACTGATCAGCACCTCGTCATCTGCAGGGGTCCACTTGCGTCTTACAGGACGGGCAGCTTCTGCGTGTACTGGTGCATCTTCAGGTTGCTGAGAACTGAAAGCCGGAAATGTATCGGATTCTGCAAAGTTGACACTAGAATGAAAACTTCCATAAGGGAAGTTTTCATGATAAACGCTTCCTTGTTGGGAGTGAAGCAGTCCTACGTAGCTAGCGGACTGACTAGGAACATTGCTTGGATCCATAGAAGAGAGAAAGATAATAGATACAATGGAGAAAGAGTTATGAGATAGAAGAGATAAGAGAATAGATTTTATAGGCTGAAGTGAAGTCTAGAAACACTTAAGGGTGAACTCCCAACAAGAAATGTCAAATCCTAACTTATTACACCAAAAAAAGCTATCAACTTTCCTAACAACATCATTAATGTAATCGGATTTTGTTAAAAACATACTGTATACAATGTAACTGAGCAGAAACCAAGTCACTGTCTTTAATGATGTAGTATAGAACCTACTTTTATACAACTACCACAGAGCAGAAAGCAAGTCACTGTCTTTAATGATGAGTTAAGTAAACGATATGAGAAATAAAATCTATGAACTATGGCTACCCAGAGACGCAAAACCAGTTATAGGATGCAAAGCATCGAAACTAAACTATCAAACACTTCTTTCATGTTGCTTAAATCAGTTACTGGTTTGTTATACATTTGTTAACAATCAAACAAGCAACAACCAAACTCAACGGTTCAATATAGACGAAACAATCAAACAAGCTACAATGAAAACAATGGTTCAATCTATACTAAACAATCAAACAAGCTACCAGGACTACAATGGTTCAATCTATACAAAACAATCAAATAACCTACAACGGCTACACTGGTTCAATCTATACGAAACAATCAATCAACCTACAACGAAAACAATCACACAATCACACAATCAAACAATCAATCAAGCTATACGCAACTATGTAACATTTGCGAACCCTAGAATCTGTACAATTGTTCTCTAACAACATAGAATCTATGCCACAGCCTATTCGCATGCAAAATACAAAACCCTAAGCTTTTCAATTTCAGATGGGAGTTGAAGAAAATACCTTGGTAGCGGAAGGATTGAGCTCGGGTCGAGATTCAGAGGATTTGGGGAAGATGAGACCGTTCGTACAAGACCGGAAGTGAACGGAAGTCGATGGAGCTCGGAATCTCGATTTGGGGATCAAACGCCAACGGAATCTGCGACCTCTCGTTTTGGTGAGTTGGGCTTTCGATTGAGGAGACACACAGACTGAATCACCGGTGAAAGAGGGATCGATTTTGCGATCGGAGGAGATCAACTTTTCGCCATCGTGCTTTTCTATTTCAATTTCTTTTTCAGAATGAGAAAGAACGCGAAGACACCGACAATTTCGACGATAGCATCGCCCAATCTCGAGCTGACACGTCGCCTCACGGGACGAGCCCGAAATCCCTTATTTTAGGCCCGTTCCACGCAATTTCTTTTCTTTTTGATTTATTTTCAACCCAAACTTCTTAAGGGACGGGCCTCAAGGGACCGCGATGTGCATGCCCTAAGGGCGTTCTAGGTTTAGAACTGAACAAGTCTTTTATGAGAATCCATACTCAAAAGTGTATTTGACAGTTGCAAGGAACACATTGAACCCTAAATGATTTTTTATTTATCTTTTCCTTTATGCGACATTGAAGCTTGAAAATTCTTAAATTATACCATTTTCCTTCTACAGCCGACCTCTTTTTTTTTCTTATCTATCATGGTGTTTGACTTGTATCTTACTACTTGTTTTTATATGAGACGAGTTCTCCATCATGGTGCCAATTTGACAACTTGCATATTTCTTATATTACATAAGAGAGTTTCAATGTTTACGATGTATTACAAGTAAACTTTAATATTATATACAAACTACCTTAATACAGACTCGTAAAAGCAACACATAATGATAATACCAACTAAAACATACTATAATTTAGTATTATTTTTCCCAGTGACGAGCACTCAGATTCATGCACTTAAATCGGCCACTTCCCAGTGACGATAACAAAATAGATTTCTTCCATCCTCATCATAAAATTCGAGCATTAGTTTATCTTGGCAACGCCCGTCGCAGTCATAGCAGATGAGTCGAGTGAGACGATTGTTCGGGACTATATTACATTTTGTACCATTAAACGAGAGATTTTGAGCAGGCTTGACATAAGGTGGACATTTTCCTAGTAAACATGGGATATGGAAAACGGTCCCACATTCATGACATGTATAAAGCCATATGGTTGAATCCATAATTTCCTCACAAATCTCACACCAATTGAGACTTTCATTCTCTTTGTAAGAAAGGGTGAGGAAATGCTCATCATGCTCATATCTCACTTTATAAGGGAGTGTAGCACAATAGAAGCACAAAAAGAAGATGCATTCAATACAATTCAAAGTTTGAACTTTCTCGTTTTCGCAGATTGAACATGGTCTAGATTTTCCAAGTTCATTGCTTAAGAACAAGGGATGTGGGTGGCATTGCTGGACAAATGGCTCAGATATTGCAGCACATCGCACGTCTATACTTATAGACTCATCTCCTTTGCTACACACATATCTGAAACCATACAAACAACGCTGACAATATTCACACAAGAAAATATTTTTGGTGTCACTCACTTGTAGAATAAAAGGATTGGGATGTGCTATATGTTGTTTTGTCCGGGGAAGATTTGCACATGCTTCATGGAGTACAAAATCACAGTTGGATTTCATACATCTGTAAACGCCACCACCATAGACTGGAAGTATGCATGCTTGACATCGCTTTTCATCATCATCATACAAATTGTCAGTGGTCTTCTTTTCAAACTTCATGTGATGTGAATGGCTGAAATGTTGTATAATTCCATCACCTACCACTTCAAAAGAATTCAAATTTTCATAGTCTTCTTCCGGTTCTTCCTCAAGTTCTTTTCCATCCCACACATCTTCCCGAGTTGCACACCTGGAATGCACTGTGTAACTGCAATCTTTCGTGCAAGAATAACTTCCATAGTTTTCGTCAACTTTTTGACGACAAACTCCACAAGACAATATTCTAGAGATAGAATATGCAAAAGAAAGACGGTGGTCATGACGGGATATTCTTATGACAAATGGTAAGTAAATACAATTTTTATGGACAACAAAATCACATTGAAGACACACGTAAATGAGAGGTTTGCTATCAACAACCCCACAAACGTCACATGTCAAATCAGCTTTTCTCGGAAAGAAGTTGAGGTCATGCTCATGCCTTTTTGGAAAGTTAAGGAACGAGGGTGTTGTCGCGCAAACAGGATGCAAACTAAACTTACAAGTAAAACAGTAATAATATAACTTTGCGTCTTGATAGCTAGAACGACTTTCACAATGAGAACAATATATACCTGCAGATTCATCTTGAACTAGTTGGAGAGGGTGTTTAGAGTGATAAATAGATTTGATTAGAGGGGGAGACTCGACACATTCTTTGTGGAATGATACCTCACATTCGTGGCAAAAGTAATAGGTTGTACCAATTCCTTTAAATGTACAAGCATGACACAAAGACTCATCTCCTGATTCTTTGTTATTGCACCAATAAAGTGGGTAAAGGTGGTGGCCTTCGACATTTGGAAGATAACAAGAAATGTTGATTATCGTGAGCTCATTATAAGGATCGAAAAGGCAGTGTAATCGATGGAAAGGGCAAAAGAGGGGAGAAAGTGGAGAATGCTGGACCGAACTCATGGTTACAGAAAAGATGTTTGGATGGTTATTGCAAGTTTGGAGTTTAGTTGTTGTGATTTGTGACTATATATATACTACAAAAATATAAAGTTGAATGATTCCATATCATTTTATTTTTCTTTACATGCCAACATCTCACGTCAAGTATTGCAATCTATTCACGTTTAAACTTCTCAAGCAAAGTACTAATTCTATGCTTTTACGTTTGCGTTTCCCATATTCCTATCTTACTTCCTGCACATTAACATTTCTCAAGCAAAATCATGATTCAACAAGAGTGTATGATATGATTTTTCCGTTTCAGGCTTATTTCATTTAGATGTCCGATAAAGGCCCAATAGTCTCAGCCCAAAACCTCTGGATCCCAAAGTAACCCAATTCACTCAAAACTACGTCGTTTTCGAGTGAACTACATATAAATTATAAAACTGGGAAAGGGTTTTAGGTCATCGTCGTCGCATCGACTCTCTCCGGCGACTACTCTCTCCATCCCGCCGTCGACAGAGCAACACTCCGTTCTGAGGTTAACCCGTCTCTCGAAATTGCTTTCTCGTGTTGATTCCGCCTTCAATTTACAGTCTTTCTTACTAATCGTGAGAGAGCAGAGAGATGGCGTTGGATTACAAACCTCCAGAAGAGTTCGTAGTCAACAGCTTACAGCCCCTCGCTGACTTCGACGTGACGGGATCCACGGAGCTCTGGCTCATCCAGTGCCCTATGAGCCACGTACGTTTCGGACGATTGAGATACGTAAAGCTTTAAATGTTTTCTGAAACTGAAGGGTGTTTTGGTCTTTTTCAGGTTCCGGAGATCGAAGGGAAGGAGCTCAAGGTTAAGCTTGGTGAAGATGGAGTCTTGGGACGTTTCGAGGATTCTTCTGGTAAAAAAAAGTTTTGATCTTTTTTTTTTTTAAAACCAGCTTTTTGATTTTTTATTTTTTTTAATTGATTAGGTAAAGAGGTTGAACTTGTTAGCTTTGCTTCTCAAGAAGGTGATGCAACTGTGATTATACCTTGTGAGAACGAATCAAAGATCGGTGAGTTTCTGTTTCTCCTATTGCTTACAGGAAGAGTTGTTGTGTCTGGTTAGTAAGTGTGTGTTGTTTTTTTTTTAATGGTAGTTGGGAAGATTTCGAGGCGAGTTTCGTTGGTTCGGTTTCCTGAACCGGAAGAGCTGCTTGAGACATTTAAAACTCAGCAGAAGGCTTTGAGAGCTGTGACGAGTTCCTCTGTTAGAAACTCTAATCCAGCTATGAGTAGCAGGCGTAAAAGCGGACAGTCTTCTCTTCGACATAGCGGCAGAGAGAAGAGCTTTTTCTCTGGCTTCACTGAGACTCCCAAGTCTTCTAAAAGAAAGCATTCGGAGCCTTCTGCGAGCAAACATGGTTCAGGCTCTTCGGATCGGTCGGGTAAGTCTAAGAAGAAGGTGAAGACTGAGAAGTAGAGATGATTGTTTTTCTTTTCTTCTTCTTTATGTGATGGTTTTGTTTGAGGGTTAAGATGTTGAATTTAGATTATGTGAAACGATAAGCAAACAAGTAATGTATCCAAATTTATAACTTATTGTGCCATACGTGGTTATGAAGTTCAGACAAAAGCTATATTGTTTGTTGTTCTTTTTTTGTTTTATCTTCAAGCATATGTGGTTGGAGTTGTTGTTAGAGTCTTGTGAACTTGGCTTCCATTGCTGTGGAGTGTTAGGCTCTTAGCTTTCTTCTTAACTCGTACGATATTCGAATACTATCCATAACACACATCAAGACTCAAGCTCACATATAGGTTTGAATAGATTAAGCAATTTGGCTAAAACTGAAGCTGTGGCAACAAGTTCAATTTGGCATCAAGCTGATACACCACTCAGCAGTTCCTATTCTTGTTTGGGCTGTCAAGCTCTTTATAGCTTTCTTCTTTTGGGTCCAAATCAGATTTTTAATGGGCCGAGATCCATTTACTATCCGTCCATTATACGATTTTAACGTAAGACGCCCTACGTAAATAGAAGCTGTTGTAACTCCATGCAGGACGACTTAAAATATGAATAACTTGGAAATAAGTGGGATTAATTATTGAGATTTATTTATTTCCCTTTTTACTTAAGCGTAATATACACTTGCACGATTCAGAATCAAAATAAATTAGACTAAGCATCAAGATAAAAAGATTCGAATATACACTTTACTACTTTATAGTATTTTGTATTATAAAAACAGATCAATTTACATCTGTATTTCATTAATTTTGTTTTATTAGGGAACACATATTTAATCAAATCTTTGTCTCTCTCTGTCCGTAGAGAATTTATCGGGACATAAATCTTCTTTGACCATCCCTTCACCTTCACTTTCATCATTTCTCGGAAGGTAAAAAGAAAATTTAAGAAAGAGATCAGAGAAAAAGAGAGACAATACTTTTATCATTACCTAATACACACACAAAAAAAAAACTCTCTGTGTTTGGCGAGATGGGAAACTGCGCCATCAAGCCAAAGGTTCTAAAAGATTCCGACGAGGATCTCGTCCCGGTTGAGCGAGACACGACGGTTCACAACAAGGATTCGGGTGAAAAGAGCAAGAACAATGCTCCTAACGCGGCGGATGAAGAAGCGGCTGCGGCACGGCGGAGCGAGAAAGGAAAAGAGATTCTGATTGAAGATGATGCGGAGGATGGAAACAGCAAACGCCAGTCTCTCAGTCTCTTGTTTCATGAGGTAAATTTTCACATCATTTAAAAGAAAAAGATACAATCCATATTCAAATGTTTTTTTATGCAAGTGGTTTTACAATCATCCCATTACTCTTTTGAATAAAAATATTTGTAAAAAGAGGCATCTAAGAAATAGTAAAAACCTATTATAAAAATATTGTTTAAATATCTTCTTAACTTTTCAAGTTTCCTATGATATATATATATATATATATATAACTTTGTAAGATTTATGGAGAAAATGTTTTAAACAGGACAAGGCAATAGTTAAAGAACTAACGGGTCATTCTCCGGCAAAACCAGTGATTAACAACAACAAAGGTGATGTTTCTTCAGAGGTTTCAAAGCTTGATGATGTTTCTGCCCCGGCGACTTCTAATGTAAAAGATCCAGAAACCTTTGATGTTCAGACACGAGATGACCTTCACGTTAAGATTCCAAATGAATCAAAGGTCAAGACTCCTGAGACGCCTAAAGCTAAAGAAGCTGAAGAGAAAGAAGTTAATTATTCAGAGAATTGGGAAGTTAAGTTTCCTGAGGAATCAGAAGATATGAAAAAATCTGAAGCTGTCAAGGTTGTAGAAGAGTCGAAACCTCCACAAGTTTCTAAAGTTTCTGCTCCTATATTATCTGGAGTGAAGGTTACAAAAGAGAAAGATGTCCCTGAGGTCTTGGAGGATAAGAGTGTTTCAAATGTTAGTGAGGTTCATGCTCCTACTGAATTGTCTGAAGTGAAGGTTACTAAAGAGCCAGAGGTTCATGAGGTCTTGGAGGATAAGAATGTTTCAAAAGCTTATGAAGTTGATGCTCCTCCTAAATTGTCTGAAGTGAAGGGTACAAAAGAGTCAGATGTTCCTAAGGTTTTAGAGGATAACAATGTTTCAAAAGATTCTGAGGTTCCTACTCCTCCTGAACTATCTGAAATAAAGGTTACAAAAGAGTCAGATGTTCATGAGGTCTTGGAGGATAAAAATGTTCCAGAGGTTTCTAAATGCAAGACTGATGAAGTTAAAGCCGCAGAGTCAGAACTTCTAAAAGTGGCAGAGGTTCAATCATCTAAAGATTTAGAGATTAAAGTTCCAAAAGTTTTTGAAATGAAGACTCCTGAGACATCGAACGTTAAGGTTGGATCAGATGTGAAGACTAAGGTTGGATTTGAAGTCAAGACTAATCAAGAAGCATCTGAAGTAAAGACAACAAAAGAAAAAGAGGTTCCAGAGTTTCTAGACGCACAAAAGAAGATTGATAGATCTGAAGCACAGATTCTTGAGGACATTAAACTCTCGGAAGAGAATATGGCTGTGACGGGTAAAGCAGAGGAAGGAGAAAAAGGTTTGTCTTTTGAGAAGAAAGTCAAAGGGATTACAATGTCTGACTTAGATAACAAATGAGTTATAGAAGAGTCAGAGAAATTACGTAATATGTTTTTATTTTTAAATATGGGGATTAGTTTTCTATTTGCATGTCCCCAATTTGTTGTACACTTTTCATCAGTTCTAATTTTTTTTTTGTTATTTCTAAATCAAAGAAAATTGGTTGATCAGTTTTATAGACGGTCTAATAGGATATGATAGGATATTAAATTTTTTCTTAAAAAAATTGTGGAATCAGTTAAATAAACTTAATTATTTTTCAAAATTAAAATTTATTATTATTAATAAATAAAAGTCCGTAAATGATATCCTTGTGAAAATAGTTTTTTGATACTTATCTTTAAAAAAGGATATATTTAATCAGTATTAATAAATATTACTGAGACAGAAAATAAACATATTTTGGTTTCAAAAAAGAAAGAAAATAAACACATTTTTAATAGGAGGATAGTTATATTATATATATGGACCCAACAGAGTTTTCTATCCTTATTGGGCTTCACACACAAGGGCCCATATTGACTCACTAATCACGTGATTCGCACGTGTGCAAGGGGTTACTTCGTCTTCCCCAACTGAAAATTCTAAAACCCTCATCTCCGCCATTACAATCACACTCTCGAAAAAAAGAATGAACCTTTCCAAAACCCTTTTCCTCCGCCTCGTCGCTCACCACCCGCCGCGTCCTCAGCATCGGCCGATCTCCTCCTCTCAGCTCGCTCCGAGGCGTGCTCACCACCAGGAGGAAGAGTCTAGGGGAGTTAAGGTTTCGGTGTGGTGGGACTTCGAGAACTGCCACTTGCCCAGTGGCGCTAACGTCTTCAGAGTGGCGCAGTCCATCACAGCCGCCGTTAGAATTAACGGGATCAAAGGACCAATCACGATCACCGCCTTCGGAGACGTGTTGCAGCTGTCGAGAACTAATCAGGAAGCTCTCTCCGCGACGGGAATCAACCTCGCTCATGTCCCTCAAGGTTCGGTTCTTTTCGCAAAATCTCTGCTTTTCTGATTCATTTCTAGGTTTAGTCCCGAACCTTAACCCGAACGGAAAAAATTGAAATCCATATGAACTGGATTTAAGAGCTATTTATTTATTCCAAAAATATTCAAAATTAGTTAAATATATTTTTTAAATATGTTAAGATAATTTAGATATTTTAGAATGTTTTAAGGACTTTCATAGTTTGTTTTATTTGTGATTTTGAATTTAGTTAGTTTCGGAAAAATTATTGAACCGAAAAAATTGAAATCCGATCCAAATTATTATAAAAATATTTAAACCGGATTTAAGCGCTATGTACTTTCGGGTTTGGGTACGAACCGAAATCCAAATTAAAATCCTAAAATATCCAAAATTAGTTAAACATGTTGATTTTTTATATATATAAGATAATTTAGATATTTTATAGATTTTTAAGTTTTTGTAATTATTTATATTTTGAATATTTTTTAGTTTAACTAGCTTTTAATTAAATTTTTGAATATTTATACGTTTTGAATATCTTTGGCCAATTTGTATATATTTTTGTAGATTTTACTGGTAACAACATAATCTGAACCGAACCCAATTTAAATTTAGTAAAATCTGAATGGAACTTATGAACATGGTACCGAACAGGACACTGAACTTACAGACCTATCCACTTCTATGTAAAAAGCTTACTTTTTCTTTGTATTTAGGTGGGAAGAACAGTACAGATAGAGCTCTCATTACTGATCTAATGTGCTGGGTTGCTCAGAACCCACCTCCTGCTCACCTCTTCCTCATCTCCAGCGACAGAGACTTCTCCACCGTCTTACACAAGCTCAGGATGAGCAACTACAACATCTTGCTCGCTGGCTACGAAGAAAGATCGCTTGGCGTGTTGTGCAGCGCCGCTTCCATCATGTGGGACTGGAAAGCTTTAGTTAGAGGAAACAACTTAACCGGTAAATGCTTTAACCAGCCGCCTGATGGTCCTTATAGCTCTTGGTATGGTCACTATAAAACTCCTCTCCTTGACCCGTTCGCCGCATCGACCAAGCAAGAGGAGTTGCAGGAATCTAGTTTAGATACTAATCATGTACCAGAAGAAGTTGTTAGGGAGATTGGTTTGGTGTTGAGTTTGTATCCTAAGGGAGTGGCTATTACTGAACTGCGTGAGCAGCTGAAGAAGAGGAATGTACCGTTGGGTGAAGAGTTTTATGGATATAAGAGGTTTTCGAGGTTTCTGTTGTCTATGCCGGAGATCTTGGAGGTTGTTCCAAAGGGAGAAGGCGTGTTTCTTGTTCATGCTTGTAAGAATGTGGAGGAGATGCCTCATAAGGTGAAACAGAATGTTGAAGATGTCAAAAAGGAATCTGAATCACAAGAGAGTTCTCAAGAATCTGAATCACAAGAGTTAGGACTAGAGCATCTCCAAGAAAAGAAACAGGAAGGTGTTGTTGGTGAAGGGAAAGTGGCGGATGATGAGGACTTAGAATCTCAAACTGCATCTTCCACTTCTAGTGAATCTGCTAAGGAGGTGAGAGCAGACACTGAAGCAAGCAAGAGTCAAGGGATTTTAAGGCATCTTCTGAAGAGATTCAACTTGTTTTGTGGAGGAAACAAAGAGCTTAGCAATGAACCAGCAGGTGGAGATGTAGTAGATGACGTTTTTGCACAAGATTCTTTTTGGAAAGATGTTGAGTCTTTCATTAACTCTCCAAGAGGATTCGTCCTTGTTTCTCACTCACCATCAAGGTTCTTGATTCTTCTCTTAAACCTTACTAGTGCTTCTGCATTAGCTAGTAACCTGTTTTGTTCTATTGTTCAGAGAAGCGTTGGCTAAGAACCTTAAGGAGGAAGGACATTCATCTCTCAAGCAGCTGGATCTGTCGAAAACGCTTGATTTAGTATCTCTGTTGATATCAGATAAGAAATGGATCAAGGAGAGTCCTTCTGAAGCTCTACCTTTCAGAGTAACTCGGTTCACCTCTTGTCCTAGCAATCCTCATGCCTCTAGTGTATTGAGATCCATGTTTGTGAGTTTGTCAAAGTCTCAGCCGGAAGAAGCAGAGTCCAAGAACAATGGTGTAAGCGAGAGATCAAGAAGCGAGGTGATTGCGGATTGTCATAAGCTGATAAAGAAGATAATAGAGGAAAGCCCCGGAGGCTACAACATGAGCAACTTCAAGAAAGACTTCTTGGATGAGTTCAAGTACCGTTTGGATTATCAGAGCCTCGGTTATCCGAAGCTGCAGGCGTTGATACAGATGATGCCTGAGGCGAGGATTGAATCAGGTTACATCGTTCCTTCATCAACACAGGCTCCGTATGCATCTGACTCATTATTAGACAAAGAAGTTGGTTCAGTTTCCAGAAAGAAGGAGAAAGGGGATGAAACAGAGAGGGAAGTACTTAAAATCCTAGGTTGTTGGGACAGTGTTGAAGATGAGGAGAAGACTTGTGGTGGGTTTGGTAAAGATAAGCTTGTTGATGGAATATTGACAAGCTTGCGAGAGAAACCATCTTGTGAGTCTAGAGTTCAATAAAAGTAACTCAACTTGTTGTATTCTCTTGAGACAGTTCGATGCACTATGTCTCTATTGTTACTACTGATTATGATCTCTTGACACAAGGCGTCCCCATATGATTGTATAACTTCATTGCTATGTTCTCAACAACAGCAACTTGGGCCTTCAATTTCATACATGCAGGTTACTATTGATGTAATAGAAATTGGTTTAGACACGCCTAGACCTCCCGTTTAGGTGGTAAATCAGTCCTAACCAAAACGATTTTCATAAATAAAACCCAGTTTATACAATTTAAATCATTCTAGATCGGTTTAAATCAGTTGAAATATATCTGAACTAGTCTAAATTTGTTAAATTAATTAACAATGTTAATAAAATTCACAAATTTATTTCTTTTTTATTTTATATATCTAGTTTTCATAGTTCATCAAAATAATTTTATAAGTAAAGCCAAAAACTAAAATGTTTACGTCTACGATTAGTCCTCTACAAAATGTTTAGTGATCGTCTAGCAATTTCTTGAAGACTGATAGAAAGTTTTGAACTTTGATCGATTTGATTAGTTTACATTCCTTCAATCTAATAATACAAATCATACATTAGGTTTTAAAAAAAAGACAAGACCAAAGTAGAGTTTGGATTTGCTGCTTTCATAGGCTTCTTGAATAGCCTCTCCGCCTCGGAAGAACAGTTTGAGTTTCCGGTTTTCATCAGCGCCGGTCTCTTGAAGAGCCTCTCTTCTTCGTCTGTAGAGTTTTCGTTTGCTCTCTTCATCCGATTCTTGAAAAGCCACTCTGCTTCCTCTGCATTTGCTTCCTTTGTGGTGTCTGAAGAGGAACAAGAAGCTTCTCACTTTTGTTGTTGTTCTTTGTATTTTCTCTGTTCATCATAGGCGGCTCTCTTAGAGTGATCAGATAAAAGACTCCAAGCATCGAAAACAAGATTAAACGCTTCTTTGGCGCCGTTAAACTTGTTCTTGTCCGGATGGAGAAGAAGCGCCGGCTTCTTGTATTGTTTCTTGACTGTTACGTAATCAGCTAAAGGATCCACGTTGAGGATTCCATACCAATCCGACTCGCCTCCTCCTCTTTTGTTAAGGTTTGATGCAGAGACATAAACATTAACCATCGTCGATACTTGTCTTAGCCTTGCTTACGGTTGCCGACGAAAACAGATCGACTAGGCTGATTACGTAACAGTCAAGTAATTTTCTCTAATTAATGTTTTAACATGCAACATTTAACTATATATGCAATCAAAGTAATTTTGAGAAAACATTTTTTAAGAGTAATTTTGATGTTGTGAGTGATCAATTTAGAAATTAAACTAAATGAATACAATCCGTGAAGACAAAAACAATCATACAATCGCTTACGTCCAATTGATAAATCAACTGAATGGCCATATGTATCGAATAGTTTTCACATTATGCATCTTAAAGTTTTCATAATTAATCAAAACAATATACCAAAAATTCTCTTAAAAAAAGTTTGAAATCTTTTTAATTTTTATGTTTATTCAAAAAAGAAAAAGAGAGATGATAATAGAAATGTTTATTTTGAGAAAACAATTTTTAAGAGTAATTTTGATATTGTGAGTGATCAATTTAGAAATTAAACTAAATGAATACAATCCGTGAAGACAAAAACAATCATACAATCGCTTACGTCCAATTGATAAATCAATTAAATGGCCATATGTATCGAATAGTTTTCACATCATGCATCTTAAAGTTTTCATAATTAATCAAAACAATATACTAAAATTTCTCTTAAAAAAAGTTTGAAATCTTTTTAATTTTAAAATTTTATGTTTATTCAAAAAAATAAAAGAGAGAGATGATAATAGAAAAAGAATATACCTGCCTTCAAGTGATTAAGATGGGATTTAGACTCTGATCTGAAGAGAGCGTAGAGCGCAAGGCATTTGTTTTGGTAATGAGCCGAGGCGTGAGAGGGAAGCTTCGCATCGTATATATGATGCGGCGACACTATTCAATACTTCCTTCAAGGTCTTTACTTCACAGTCTATGAAAGTACACTATAGTTTCTTGAGAAAGAGAGAGAGAGAGAGAGAAAGAACAAGATTAAGAAGGAAGAGTGGTGGTAAGAGAGGAAACTGCCATTGTTTGTTTATATAGACAGATGGTGTGGGATTTTAGTGAAAGTTACCGTTGGTGTTTCTTTTTTTCTTCCAATTTTTTAAAAAGAGAAAATATTTATCCTCCACCGGTAAAAAAATGAAGAAAATGTTACCGTTAGTTCTTTTGGTCCCGAGGAAACAGAGACCTTTCAACGTTTCACCTCGGCAAAGGGGTTAATTTATTGGTGACGTGTTTTGATATTCTGATGACTTGAGATTCGACAGATTTGATTGATTATGCAATTTCAAAATAGCAAATAATAATAATAATTAACGAAAAGGTCAGAAATTGAGCCTGTAAAGGCCTATTAAGGAATAATAAATGGGCCGGATACGATGATTGATTACGTGTCACACTATCCAAATCGGCTAAACCTGACGGGGAGAGAGAGAGAGAGAGAGAGAGAGAGAGAGAGAGAGAGAGAGAGAGAGGCGATGGAGGAAGAGGAGCACGAGGTATACGGCGGAGAAATCCCCGACGTCGGAGAGATGGATGGAGACATGGACATGATGACTGCAGCTGATGACGATGCCGCTAAGGTCTCTCTCTCTCTCTCTCTCTCTCTCTCTCTCTTATTGATTTGATTTGGTATTTATAATTAGGAGTTGGATGAGATGAAGAAACGATTGAAAGAGATAGAGGACGAAGCTGCTGCTCTTCGCGAGATGCAGGCCAAGGTTGAGAAGGATATGGGTCCTCAAGGTTTGTTTCTGATTCGTTAGCTGCAGTAGATCAACTTCTTTTGTTAAATTCAATTTTTGTTTTTTTGCAGATCCTGCTACTATGGCAGCAGATCAAGCAGGCAAGGAGGAGGTCGATGCTCGATCTGTTTTCGTTGGCAATGTAAGTATATGTGATGAGACTGCAAGATAGAAGCTAAACTGTACTCTCTCACATTACCGATCTAGTTAATTGGTTTAGCTGTTTTATTATTTAATCTTCATTTATTTAAATTCAGCAAATAACAAAGAGAAAGACTTGGTCTCCTGACTTGTAGGAGAACAGGCTCAACTCTCTCACGTTGAGTTTTCCTCAACTTCATGTACCTATTTGCTTCCTGTTTTGTAGGAACTAGTGTTCCATCTTTCTCTATTTTTAAACTAATGAAAAACTAAAAAGAGGTAGTCAAAACTACCCAAAGAAAAGTGTGTGTTCTTAGTTTGTCCTTTGGCAAATTCTCTTTGATTTGAAGAGGGACCTTAATTGGTATCAAATCCATGTTTCTAGATCAACAATAGATATCTCTTGGCAAGGGACCTATCAATATGCTTATGCTTTTGGTTGATTTGACAAGTAGCTCAGTTGATTATTAGCCTTGTATAATTTGGATATAATTTGTTAGCCTTGCTTACGATTTTTTTCGCCCCGATGTAATCTTTTTTTTTTGAGAGTTTCATCTCTGCAATCTCCATTGCTTTTCTTGCTTCTTCTTTGTTGTACTCCATATCGTTGAGAGAGAGAGAGAGAAAATAGACAGAACCAAAACCCTAAGATGAAAACGAGAGAAGAGAGTGGTCTGATAAGACTTGCAATCAAATAGGTGCGTATGTCAGTTATTTATAGACGATAATTTCCTTTTTACGAAAAAGAAATCAACGCAATGTAAAAAAAAAAGGAAATTAACGCAATGTGAAAAAAGGAAATTAACGCAAGGTGAAAAAGGGAAATTAGTAAAGGAAGCGTGTTAATAGCGTGTGTCTCAAGTTTGGGACTTTTTATAAGGTGAGATCTTTTACTTACTTGTATGCGAAGAAAGTCTTTTGGGCTTCAGTACTTCGAAAACTCCCGTTGTAAAAAATATGAATAAATTTGACGGAAGCCCATTAATCAAGTAGTGAAGGGTTAAAAAAAATTGAAAAAAAAGATGTGGCTGCTGGGATTCGAGCCCAGGTCTCCACGGCCACAACGTGGAATTCTCACCACTAAACTACAGCCACTTGGTTGGTAACTTAGCACATGTTAAATATATATACTCAGTGGATAGAGGTAACTTATTTAACTATTTTGATTGCCTATTAGGTTGAACTTGGTTGGAATCAAGTAAAAAGCCTAAGAAACTATTCTCCCCTACTTTTGTTTTAATTTTGGATCAAGATTATATTCTGTTTCCTGATATTCTCACGTTGAAAAGACAATTAAACAAGAAGTTCTGATTTTGATTTATGAAATGTTTAGAAGACTTATGAAAGAGAATTAATCACATAGTTGGAAATATATGGATTGTTAGTCAAGAACATGGCAATGACATATGAAGACCAATCTTATACATGTGTTGTTAACATTTTTTATTTATTTGAACTCGTATCCACCACCTCGTAATTTTATTTTATTTCAATACTAGGACAATTCCAACTTTCACAATTAATAAGATAAATAATACTTTTTTTTGTCAAAGAGATAAATAATACATTCCTTGATCTACTAGAATATAATATCTTGAAAAGTATTACAAAGTGCTTTAACACGATAAATAATTAAATACTATTGTTTTCACCTTTCAAATACAGAAATTTCTTACCTGAAAGGTTGAAACAATCCATCTAATTTTGTTTCTGAATCAATTTAACTTGTAATGTGCTGTCTAAAAGCTGCCCGTAAACATGTCAAAATACGAGAGAAGAGGGGTTCCTTAGTTCGGACAAGTTATACTTTCGGATTGGTGGGTGTCTAAAGTACAACAAAGCAACTCCACAGCTGTCTTAATATACTTTTAGTTTCTTTTCCAATAATATTGGTCAATTGTATAGGCTTTTCAGATTTATTGCCACCGCAAATAGTACAAAAGATCGTATTGATGGATAGTGCATGTTGGTGAATTGTCTAGAATATTAGAGGTTTCTACAAATTAAAAGTATGAATTATTGAATATTTTACTTAAGCTATTTTTTTCGTGCACACTTAAGCTACTTTTATGTTTTACGATCATGCTATATATGTATTATACAATATCGGATTTTTTGGACCCTCCACCGACAAGATTGACCCTCGACACTTGGCATTAACTATTAATTAAAGCTAATTAGGAGTAACTGGAACTAAAAGACATGTAGATCAACAAAACACCAACATAGTAACTACAGTATTAAATACTATATTATTATAGTTCATGTATTTGTCTTAATGTTAAAGGTTATACCATGTTACTCTTCGTAGGGCCATGGATTAACTACATTCTTACTTTGAGCTTGCGTGTAAAATATGCACTCCTCAGTCGTCATCAGTAGAAGAAATTAACAAAAAGAATTGCCAGCATAGATAAAGGTTATATTATTATTATTATTTTAACCATGCGGTGGTAGTCTAGTGATAATTTCTTAAAGCTTGGTATGTACCCACATTAGTCATGCATTCGATTTTCTTTATAAACTAAATTATCATCATTTAGTCAGTCTAGACTTTGACTTGGGTTTTGGCCTAAGTGATTTATATGGTATATCATAACAGATGATTGGCTCACATTAATCGGAAAGTATTCTAAATTCAGGTTATGCAGTGTGATAGCCAATCTACCTTTTAGCACTAAGTTCGTTCTAGGCCAATCAATTGATAGGGTTTATTAAAAAAAAAAAATTATTTGATTATTCTAATAAGCAACTCATTGCGCCAGTGCCTTGCCGCAGTTATGATTACACTCTACTGGAAACAAATGGTAAAACAAATGCGTCAAAAGTTACCAGTGAGTCATGCAACACGTGTTTCGATTAATCATAGTATCGTTTTAACTTAAATTCATGTGCACGTAAAGAAACTTACCCTTTATGAGCTTCGAGCAATATACATAATTACATTTAAGTTTCCGTTTAGGGTAACAGCTTAGCTATGTTTAGAATCTAGATAAATAGAACATATATATAAAACTGTTTTTCAGTGAATCATTTTTATTTTGGATACTTTTTAAGCAATGACACTTCTCTCTTTTGGTAAGAATTACATTTTTTTTTTGTGTGCCCTTTTTCAAAAAAAAAAAAAAGAATTACATTTTTTTCTTTAACTAAAAAAAAAAGAAACAAAGCAAATGTGTCGCTATTAGACATTTTAGGTAATAAAAGTGAATACAATGGTACAAACAAAAACTATCAACAAGGAAGCAACTAAACAACTATATATATATATATATATATATATAAGTGGTGAACTTTTTTTTTGCCTAAAGAAACAAAGCAAATGTGTCGCTATTAGACATTTTACTTGTCTATAAAAACTACTTTTGCTTTCAGTCAATTGTAGAATATATTAATGAAGTTTAATACGTGAACTCGTAATGTGTATACATTTAAGCTCACATAAATAATAACTGATATTAAAGATGTATACTGGTGTGATTATTGTGGCTTCCTTTTTGGCAAGATTAATGAGAAATTTCACTAGGAATATATGGCTCAACCAGTAGCTATCAGCCGTAGACTCTTGATTTAGTTTTTATTGTTTCAGTTGAACATAACTATTTACTTGGATGGACAAATAGAACAGTTGTACTTGCGCTGTTGCACTTAACTTAGGTGATCACGATATTTATTTAACTAGTCATTTGACATATATATTTATTACTCCTGTTACAAATAGTAGAATAGAAAAATCTTATCAAATTCATCCAATCAAGTGATGACACTTTGTTGTACATTTTTCATCCAAAACGTTACAATAACATGATTAGTTAAGGTGGTATACAAACAAATTAATCGTAGTGTAACCTATATAGAAAAACTAGTTAAAACTATCATTTTAGTATGATACTATATATGCAAAAAATATATGATATATATTATGATTTAACACTCGAAATATTTTTTTAGAAATATTATGATTTAACACTCGAAATACTATAATAATACAATCCTGCAATACTACCATATACTAGTTCTAAAAAAAACATATATTTTACAAATACGGTATATTGTATATATGCATTTCCTAATTATGATGCGTAAATTTTTGTCAACCGTAGTCTATGAGTTCTGATTGCGTAGTCTTAAAGTGAACAGTGATAACCATTAAATTTCCGAGAGAAAAAAAAAAAAGCTTAAACATGAAAGAAAGAAAACAATCATGTGAACGACAAACAAACCCCACATAATTTGGTGTTTCAAAAGATCGATCAAATCAAAATGCAGAGCTGACAGAAACAAACTAATCTCGTTTGATTTACAAAATCAGTAATACATAACTGTCATAGACTCGCTTAGTTAATTTTATGTCAAATATCTGATAGTTTTTTCTAAAAAGAGTTAAAAAGCATTTTCGTTTTAACACAAACAATTGATCGTTTATTTGAATCAACATGCTATTTCACATTTATTTTTGTTTCATAAATTCTCATACAAATTGTTGTATAGTTTTAGTTCTTTCTTGTTTTCTAAGAATATAGTCTTATAATTATATATAACGTTTTCTCATTAACTTCTTTTGATATAATAAATTATTGAATAGCTGTGATACGATCGAATCAAGATGAAATACAACCCATAAGTTGGGTTGATTTATAACCTCCAACCATTTGACCAAAAGCTTAATTCGATCTTCTTTAATATTCATATAGTTATTATATTCAGATTCCTAATAAAAACCAGCAAATAATCTTGTGCATTTACTAATACTGAGAGAATTACATCAAAAGTCAAAAAGTCATGTTATATATTGTTGTTAATTAAGCACCGACAGTTCTATAAGAACATGTGGCAATAGAGCTTGGAGAAGACAGTACACACCATTCAATCAAAATCATGAAAACAAATTTGATGTGGTAACCAACTAAAGTTAGCTATACGTTATAATATGTAATATAATCAACATTATACTATATAATATAAGTTTCTGAAAAAGATTATTATCTATATTCGGCCAGGCTATCAACAAGTCAATATATATATAAAATTTCTACGCCCAAAATTAGAATATTGGAAAATATTACTCTAAATATGTTATATATCACGAACTGTCTGTCGGCAAATGTATACATATAGACATCATACATGGGCATGTGATGTGATACATAGTGACAATAATTACACATTTTCTCTTATTTAAGAACAGGGGATAAAAGCTGAAAAAACAAATTAGCAATATGGCGACTGGGGCCGACTTTAGAATAATCTTTATATATTAACACACCCACAAAATAATGAAAATATAGCAAAAAAAAAAGAAGACATAATAGGTTGATCACTGTGATCAAAGTTGAAAATAAGTTCCCCAGGCTTAAACTAACATGTTTTGGTTATTTTACCTCGGTAACTTGTAAATTTGTCCTGTAAAAACGTAGCAATAATTAAGGTAATTACAACTAAAAAGACCTAGAAAATAGGATATTGGGCACGATGCTTACAGATTGTTTTATGTCTGGTGAGTAAATGTCTACACCTGTTTCTCAACATTTCGAGTCTCTTTAAAAACCTAGAGGATTTTTTTTCTAGAGGATTTATTACACAGTAGGGCAATAACAAAGACCTTGATTCTTGTCATTATAATTTTGTTTCTCACATTTATA
This sequence comes from Brassica napus, assembly GCF_020379485.1. NCBI lineage: Eukaryota > Viridiplantae > Streptophyta > Magnoliopsida > Brassicales > Brassicaceae > Brassica > Brassica napus. The sequence goes on along the minus strand of NW_026016686.1, from coordinate 67,407 downwards.
TGAAATTCCACTACTACTAATAATATGTTCAAGCACATGTTATAAGAACTTGGATCTACACACATAAATAATTTAAAATAATTTCTTCGTTTTAAATTAGTACATGATTTTTTCTAATTAGATGTTTCCTGATTTAAAGTGTAATTGTTACTCCTTCTAAGTTTACACATATAGTTTTTATTAACTAAATATAAATCTTAAGTAATACTCCATCCGTTTTTAAAAGATCCATATTTTAAAATTTTCACTTATTAAAAAATATACTCTCTCTGTTTTAAAATATATAATGTTTTAGAGAGTTTTTGATGTTTCAAAATAGATGATGTTTTAGAGAGTTTTTGATATTTCAAATAGATGATATTTTCATATTTTAATTTATATTTTAATAATATTTTTATAGATAAAAGATAAATTTTTAATAGTTGTGTCACATCCTAAAACTTCATGTATTTTGAAACAGAGGGAGTATCAAATTTTATTTACTAATACTTTATTTTCTGTAGTCAACTATTTCCCACAAGTTTCACCAATAGAATTTTAATAAATATATTATATTTTATGAAATTTACAATTTACATTTAATTTATCCATTGAAAATATCAAAAATGTATTTTTTTGAAACAATTTTTTTTTAAAAAAATATACATTTTTTAGGCACGGATGGAATATTTACTAAAATGAAACTTGAAAATTGACTATTATATATATATATATATATATTTAAATAACATTTATTATTATGAAAACAAACAATTTTTTTTTCTATACCATCTTAGCGATGGGGTATTTATCTAATCTTGGTAAAATATGGCCTTTGGATTTTTACTAATCTACATAATTGCCTTTTAATAATCTCACCACTTTAAGTTTTTAACTAATCAAATCACTCTTGTCCCTCTCTCTCTTCGTCATTACGTGTTTATTAAAAAACAAATTGGCCTTAGCCTTAATCATTTGCAGCTTGCGCCTCTCTCTCTTCCACCATACCATTGACTCTCTCTCTCTCTCTCTCTGGAATCAATCCTTTATTTCTGTGACTGTTTACACTTCCACAACAATAAAAAAGGTTGTGGAAGTAGTAACCTCTGTTATGGACTGTGGTGGATCTCTCAGAACCACCGAGCTTCCCTGAGATCCATAGAGATTTATTTGCTTAGCGTTCCGACAACATGAATACCGGTGGTCGGTTAATCGCCGGTTCTCACAACAGGAACGAGTTTGTTCTGATCAATGCCGATGAGAATGCCAGAGTAAGATAAGAGATCTCCCAATTGCATCTCTCTTTCGATCTGGGTTTCTCTGTTCCTGTCCGAAAGTCTTTTCCTTTTTTGTTTTCTGGATCTGGGTTTGACCGTTCGAATTCAATTAGGATTTTATAGTTTCTATTAGATTTAATTTAGAACAGTTTCTGTCGGTGGGGAAGATTTGTCCGAATTTGACTTGTCTGAATCCTCCATTTTCTTCAGACAACAGTTTGTTTCCACTTGCCGACACTAATAAGTACAGTACAATCAGAATCTGTGAATGTGAAGTGTTAAAGATTGTGTTGTTTAAGTAGTGAATCCGACGTCGTTTTATTTGTGCAGATAAGATCAGTGCAAGAGCTGAGAGGACAGACATGCGAAATCTGCAGAGACGAGATCGAATCAACCGTCGATGGAGAACCGTTTGTTGCCTGCAACGAGTGTGCCTTCCCTGTGTGTAGACCTTGCTACGAGTACGAGAGACGAGAAGGCAATCAAGCTTGTCCTCAGTGCAAGACCCGTTACAAACGGATTAAAGGAAGTCCAAGGGTCGAGAACGATGAAGAGGAAGATGACGTTGATGATATAGACAATGAGTTCGAGTACGGGGGCAATGGGATTGGGTTTGATCAGGTCTCTGAAGGTGTGTCGGTGTCTCGTCGCCACTCCGGTGATTTGGATTCAGCTCCACCTGGCTCTCAGATTCCACTCCTGACTTATGGAGACGAGGTTAATAATAAGTCTCATTAGCTATCACAAGACATTTTAAGTAACTTTATCTAAATTTTTGGGGTTTTGTTTATGACAGGACATTGAGATATCGTCTGACAGACATGCTCTTATTGTTCCTCCTTCACTTAGTGGTCATGGCAGTAGAGTCCACCCGGTCTCTCTCTCTGACCCAACCATTGCTGGTAACTTCTTGGATTTCAAGTACTTAGCTAACTTTTGATCCGTGCTTTGAAAGCGCAAAAATAAATTTTATTCAAAAAATTATTTATTGAAAACTAAAAAAATATACATATGCATTAAAGTATATATAATTAACTTAAAATTTGTATAATTATAATTTGATGAAAAGTAAGATTATTCGTTTATATAATCCGTCTATATTAGTTTTATTTATATGTTTAAGCTTTAAAATTGTAATCTGAATGTATTTTGAAGTACTTAATGAGTATTGTCAATGATTACTGAGTTTTTTCATTTGCTTTTGTGTAATTGCAGCACATCCAAGACCAATGGTACCTCAGAAAGATCTTGCGGTTTACGGTTATGGAAGTGTGGCTTGGAAAGACCGTATGGAGGAATGGAAAAAAAAGCAGAACGAGAAACTGCAGGTGGTTAGACATGAAGGAGATCCTGATTTTGAAGATGGTGATGACATCCCAATGTAAGAACATAGACACACTTTTGGTTTATGTCTTTGTTCCGTTACTTATGAAGCATTTTTTTTTTTGCATTTTTAGGATGGATGAGGGAAGGCAGCCGTTGTCTAGGAAGATACCAATCAAATCAAGCAAGATTAATCCGTACCGGATGTTGATTGTTCTGCGTCTTGTGATTCTTAGTCTCTTCTTCCACTACCGTATTCTCCACCCGGTCAAAGATGCATATGCACTGTGGCTTACCTCCGTGATTTGTGAGATATGGTTTGCGGTTTCTTGGGTTCTTGATCAGTTCCCTAAGTGGTACCCAATAGAGCGAGAAACATACCTGGACAGGCTCTCATTAAGGTAACTTGAAAACACACAACACTTGTTAATGTTAAAGACTTTTGCTTTGGTCAGTTCTAAAACTCGGTCTTAAACAAAACGATTTTTCTAAAACAATATTTATAAAAAGTCACCCGCTTAATCAAATAATTCTCTATAAAATGGCAGCTAACGATTTTTTGAAAATTGGTTTTGGTAATATAATTTTTACAAATTAAAAAAAAAATCGGTTTAGACGCCTGCCTAATCAATAGTTTCCTATAAAGTGTCTAATTACCCTCTAATGATTTCTTGAAAACTGGTTTTGGTAAAATAACTTTTACAAATTTAAAAAAAAAATTGTTTAGACGGGAAACCAATGTTTAATTACTGTTTAACAGTTTCTCAATAATTGGTTTTGGTAATATAATTTTCACATTTTTTGTGTTTGCAGATATGAAAAAGAAGGGAAACCATCCGAACTATCCCCTGTGGATGTATTCGTGAGTACAGTGGATCCCTTAAAAGAGCCTCCGCTTATTACAGCAAACACTGTCTTGTCTATTCTTGCGGTTGACTATCCGGTTGATAAAGTTGCTTGTTATGTATCCGATGACGGTGCAGCTATGCTCACTTTCGAAGCTCTTTCAGAGACGGCAGAGTTCGCGAGGAAATGGGTTCCTTTCTGCAAGAAGTACTGCATCGAGCCGCGTGCTCCTGAGTGGTACTTCTGCCATAAAATGGACTACTTGAAGAACAAAGTCCATCCAGCATTCGTCAGAGAACGGCGTGCCATGAAGGTTAATACTTACTTAATTGCTTCTTTTTATGATGGCTTTAGATACTAATTGTGTGTGTGTGTTTAACAGAGAGATTATGAAGAGTTCAAAGTTAAGATCAATGCTCTTGTAGCGACGGCGCAGAAAGTCCCTGAGGAAGGTTGGACTATGCAAGACGGTACACCTTGGCCTGGTAACAGTACAAGAGATCATCCCGGCATGATCCAGGTGAGTTTCAGAGTCTTTAAACCTTTCTTTGTAATGTTCTTTGTGTCTGAAACTTTCTTGTAATAGGTTTTCCTTGGAAGTGATGGTGTGCGTGACGTCGAAAACAACGAGCTGCCTCGTTTGGTTTACGTCTCTCGTGAGAAGAGACCTGGATTCGATCACCACAAGAAGGCTGGAGCTATGAACTCATTGATACGAGTCTCTGGTGTTCTATCAAACGCTCCTTATCTTCTGAACGTTGATTGTGATCACTACATCAACAACAGCAAAGCTCTTAGAGAAGCAATGTGTTTCATGATGGATCCTCAGTCAGGGAAAAAGATCTGTTACGTTCAGTTCCCTCAGAGATTCGATGGGATCGATAGGCACGATCGATACTCAAACCGCAACGTCGTGTTCTTCGATGTAAGTAGTAGTACTACATACATTCACCATCTTCTTGAACATCCAACTAATAATGAATCTTTTTGGTTTTACAGATCAATATGAAGGGTTTGGATGGGTTACAAGGACCTATCTATGTCGGAACAGGTTGTGTTTTCAGGAGGCAAGCGCTTTACGGATTCGATGCGCCTAAGAAGAAGAAGGCGCCGCGTAAGACATGTAACTGCTGGCCTAAATGGTGTTTCCTATGCTGCGGTTCGAGGAAGAACCGTAAGGCGAAGACGCTGGCTGCTGCTGATAAGAAGAAGAAGAATAGGGAAGCGTCTAAGCAGATCCATGCGTTGGAGAATATTGAAGAGGGTCCTGTCACTAAAGGTATGAACACTAGAGTTCTTGTTTGTGTTTTAACTCGTTTGGTGTTGTTGCTGATGAAAATGTTGTATAGGCTCTAATGTAGAACTATCAAGCGAGGCGATGCAGTTGAAGTTGGAGAAGAAGTTTGGGCAGTCTCCTGTTTTTGTTGCGTCTGCTCGTATGCAAAACGGTGGGATGGCTAGAAACGCAAGTCCTGCGTGTCTGCTTAAAGAAGCTATTCAAGTCATTAGTTGTGGATATGAAGATAAAACTGAATGGGGCAAAGAGGTACGCAGCTCCTGACTTTTCTACACATTTTCTTGTAGGGATGTTCAATTCGGGTCCGGTTCAGTTTTTTCGGTTTATAAAAATTAGGTACCATATTAGAACCGTATCTATTTTGGTTTGGTTTGGTTCGGTTTTTCAGTATTTTTTGGTTTTATATCGAACCAATAATGTTTATTCGGTATTACCAAATCCAAACCACTTACTCTACTTCTTTGTTCGGTTTTAATTGGTTCGGTTTTACAGATTGAACAACTCCTATTTTCTTGTATTTATGCAATAGATTCTTGATTTTGATGATGACCCTTTTGTGCCAAAAAAAAACACAGATTGGGTGGATCTACGGTTCTGTTACGGAAGATATTCTCACGGGTTTCAAGATGCATTCTCATGGATGGAGGTCTGTTTACTGTACACCTAAGTTACCAGCTTTCAAAGGGTCAGCTCCAATCAATCTTTCAGACCGTCTTCATCAAGTCCTTAGATGGGCGCTTGGGTCCGTTGAGATCTTCTTGAGTAGGCATTGTCCTATTTGGTATGGTTATGGAGGTGGTTTGAAGTGGCTTGAGAGATTGTCCTACATTAACTCTGTGGTTTACCCTTGGACCTCTCTTCCCCTCATCGTGTATTGCTCTCTCCCAGCCATATGTCTTCTCACTGGAAAGTTCATTGTTCCCGAGGTAAAACAATCATCTTGAGCTCTCAAAGTATGAATCTTTATTACATGGTTTGTGTGTTTAAATAAGGCATGCAGGTTTGTAGTTTGGTTTATTCGGTTCGGTTAGTTTGATTTTCGGTTAGTTCAATTCAACATAAATTTTACTAATTAACCCGAAATAAAGTTTGGTTCGGTAGTCGGTTAGTTTTTTATTTTTTGAACTACCTATTCTGTTAGTTAAGTTTTTGAAAATTCTATCTAAGTTATTGATTTAGGTTAGATTTTGGTTTAATTTTTTTTTGAAATTTCGGGTAAATTCGGTTAGTTTGTTTATTTTGGTTAGTTCGGTTCAGATTTTTTGTATGGTTTGGGCATATTTTTTTAAAAGGGAGAAAACCAAAAATTTGGTTCCGTTCGGTTCAAAATCCTAATTTGAACGGTTCTTGTTTCTTAATTTTGCAGATAAGCAACTATGCGAGTATCCTCTTCATGGCCCTCTTCTCGTCCATTGCAGTAACTGGTATACTCGAGATGCAATGGGGCAAAGTTGGGATCGATGACTGGTGGAGAAACGAACAGTTTTGGGTCATAGGAGGTGTCTCTGCTCATCTCTTTGCTCTCTTCCAAGGTCTTCTCAAGGTTCTTGCTGGTGTGGACACTAACTTCACAGTCACGTCAAAAGCAGCTGATGACGGAGAGTTCTCAGACCTTTACCTCTTCAAATGGACTTCACTCCTCATCCCTCCGACGACTCTTCTCATCATAAACGTCATCGGAATCGTAGTGGGAATCTCTGATGCTATAAGCAATGGATATGACTCATGGGGACCGCTTTTTGGAAGGTTGTTCTTTGCACTTTGGGTGGTCATTCATCTTTACCCATTCCTTAAAGGTTTGCTTGGGAAACAAGATAGAATGCCGACCATTATTGTCGTCTGGTCGATCCTCCTGGCCTCGATTCTTACACTTCTTTGGGTGAGGGTTAATCCGTTTGTGGCGAAAGGTGGTCCTGTTCTTGAGATCTGCGGTTTAGACTGCTTGTGATTTGATCAAGAGAGGTGAGAAGAGAGAGAGAGGTTAAGTACCTCTTTAAGACTTGATTTAATTTTTGTTTACGTGATTGTGTTATTCTTGCAAGAATGTGTTGTAGATATAGATGAAAGAAGGTTTGTTGTCTATTTGTTTTGTTCTTTGGTCGTGAGAGAAAAAGATTTGTCAAGTTATTCTTTAATTGAATACTTCTGATCTCTTTTGAATATTACACAAAAATTGTTTCAATCTGTAATATTTTTACGAAAGCAACTTTTGATTATCTTTATTCGAAGGAAAATGTGTGTTTCTCTGATTAACTAATTACAATGATTCAGAACTACGAAGTTAGCTGAATGGCCCACAAGAGTATTAAACACGCTCAACAAGGCCCTTATTCATATTTTTTTTTTTTTGTGTTTTAACTTTGTTTTGACAAGTGATTTGAACTTTGGTTTCTTCCCCTCTGAATTAGAATCTAGAGAGGGAGACCTGAGAGAGCATCTTAGTGAGAGAAAGTAGATCTATTCGGTTCCGGCGTACGGCCGGCGCGTGAGCGACCGTGCCGTCGCCGGAACTGTGGTCCGTCCGTTTAAAAGTTATCTTAGTGCCTCTCTTCGTATCCCTCCCCCACTATCGCCTTGTCTGAGCTGTGGATCAGACCTATTCTATGGTGCATGGCGGGTTCTTGTCTGGAGTGAAGACGCGGTCGTGGGGAAGGGTTTCTGCGGTGGAGAGGAAGTATTTTTAGATCAAGGTTCGAATCCGGGTAGGGGAGGCTTTTACAGCTCCGTCGTCGTCGGTTTTTCTCCGGGAGGTGGAGGCTCCTGTAGCTCCGCCGTCGTCGGTTTCAGTTTCCGGGAGGGGGAGGCTTACCTAGCTCCGTCGTCGCCGTCTTGTTACCGGAGGGTGGAGGCTACTATAGCTCTACACTGCCGGCGTGGTACCCGTAGGAAGTTTGGGTGTTAGCGGTGAAAGTTTGGTTGGGTTGTTGTTCTTGTCGGCGGAAAGGTGAGGTTGTGGTTTCGGGTTTTAATCCCGAGAGAAGAGTGGGTGGTTCTGATGAGAGCGCGGTTTGTCCGATGACGCTTTCGGTGGAGGACCATCGGAGAAGAAGGTAGATCGAGGCGGGTTATGAGATCCGGCGAAACGAAGGTACGGTGAGATGGATCTGGAGGCGTTTCGAGGCGGAGATGGTCAGGTCGAGGCGGTGTGCGACGCGTGTCGATCCGAAGGCGCAGATGCTTCCACGTGTACAGCAGCCAGCTTCCTTGATGCGTTTGTCCTGCCGACGTCGTTCGGTCTTGTTTAGTTTGGGCCGCGGGCCCGTTAAAGTGATAGATTGTAGCCGTTTGGCTTTTGGGCTTTTAGGTTTTTTTTTGTGTATTTGGGCCTTAGGCCATGTATGTTGGGCTTGGCCCGTTTTATTAATAAAAATTAAATCCTTGGCGGAAAAAAAAAAAAAAAAAAAACTTTGTTTTGACAAGTGACAGGGTGCTTTCATTTCTGCAAGCTGCACCATTGAGGATTAGTTTAGTAGATACATATGAAATGGACAACTTTTCCAGTATTGTTATTATAGAGAAAACGTGATTCGTTTTGTCACATCTCAACAAGAAGACACGTGTGTATGAATGTATATAATGTCTACTGTTCATTTGGCTGCTGAAATATAAATGTGGGACTTGGGGGTTGTACGTAAGTGACACGGAAGCATAAGGATCTATGGAATGTTAACTCAGATAGTAGTATTGGTTATTATTAGATGTGATGTGATATTCAATTTGACTGTTGACTCTTTTGAGGATATGGTTTTGATCGAAATAAAATAGTGGTTGACTTGTCGGTGTTGAGAGTTGTCTGACTTTTTTTTTTTTGAACGCTGTTGAGAGTTGTCTGACTATTTTTGGCAAAGTCAGCTTTCTTTCTGCCACATGTTATATAGGATTTTAGTATACATTGATTTTCAGTGCTTGTATAAGGGGTCTGATGATAAGTCTTAACCTTTGCATGTATATATGAATTGATCGAGTTTTTAAATTGGTTAAAAATATTAAAGAATGTTTACCCTGTTTAGTGAGAACCCAAATTTGAATTTTGCTTCATTCATATATTCAACATGCAAATATAAAACACCGTGCTGGATACAATGTATCAATATAATGTATTTTAATATATATAACAAAACGATATATATATATATATATGTGAATTGACCGAGTTTTAAATTGATTAAATAAAGATTAAAGAATGTTTACCTGTTTAGTGAGAACCCAAATTTGGATTCTGTTTCATTCATATATATCAACATGCAGATATAAAACAGCGTGCTGGATTAATGTTTTAATATTTAGAAAGATGTAACAAAAACGACATAAGCGTTACCTAATTAGTAGGAGTTTTCTTTTGGTAAAGTCCATATATAGTAGCTAGTATTTAAAAATAACATAGTAGAATCCGAATTTTCATGTCGACAAACATCTTTTCAAAGCATATTTTAGTTATATATTTCTGCGACTAAAGCTGTATTATTATTAAATGATTAATATAATCCGTAGTTCCGTACAAATAACCTCTGGCTATTTTCAATTAATTACTAGACGACTATCAAGTTGTGATGCCAAATTGCCAATTGTTGAGGATATTTATATACAAGTGGCAATGGCAATAGCTTTCAGATTTTATCTCTTATCTTTTATTAAGTAAGTAGTTAAGTACATATAGATCGAAAAGAAAAATGAAAAGGTTAAACATAACTATTATTCCCTTTTCCATACGAATATTTTTTCTTTAATTTGTCTCATAAAGATATGAAGATACATTAAACGTCCACAATTATCAACCAAATAAAGTAATTTTCCCATTGAATATATATACGATTTTGATGTCTTTGTGCATAAATTAAATGATATTAGTTGTATTAAAAAGAATATGGTATTCATTTAATCACTTATAATCTCATTTTAGGCTTCTAGCTACTAGTTTGATACGATAGATTACTTATCCCTCTATACATTAAAAGAGAAGTCACTTTAGTGATTTTTGCTGAGGTGGCACTCATATAGAGCTTCTCAGGAAAAACGTTATAATTCTATTGGCTGGTTTTTTTGAATTTTTCTTTTTCATTTATTTTAATCAATCGCTTATGTATACAAGCCCAAAACTATTGTTGATTTCGTTAAGCCCATATATAGCTAGGGGATAATAATTATCGATTTAGTTTAGCCTTGGGTACCCGTTCGGGTTCGGATCGGGTATTTCGGATTTTTGGATATTTCGGTATAGAGGTGTAGAACCCGTTCGGGTATTTCTGTACTTCGGATCGGGTTCGGGTATTTTTAGTTCGGATTCGGTTATTTCGGATCTGGTTCGGATATTTAGATTTTGAAAAAAAAAATTAAAATTTTCATTTCTCAAGTTTCTTATATTTAAAAATATAACTTTCAGTTAACTAATTTTTTATTTTTAATAGATTGAATAGTTAATAGATTTGGACATAACATTTTAAAACTAAAAAGATATTAATTTAGTTATTTTTTAAAAATTCGGATGTAACTTTTTGTTAATTTTTTAAATAAAAAACTTGACATGCATTTTAAGTGAGTAGCAAATCATTTTTTTCGTAATTGTATATATATCATATAAACTTAAAGTATGTGTTGTATCAATATAAATATTTTATATAAAATGAGAGATGTAAACTAAAAATATAAGGTTAATTATACATATGTTTGGTTATCTTCGGATATCCATTCGGGTTCGGGTATTATCCGTTCGGGTTTGGGTATCCAATCTCTCCTTATTCAATACCCGTTCGGGTATTTTGCTACTTCGGTTCGGATTTCAGTTCGGGCTTTTCGGATCGGGTTCGGGTGCCACTTCGGATATCGGGTAAAGTGCCCACCCCTATTAATTAGGTTGTTTGTTTTTAATAACTTACCTTTCTAATATGGATTACTTGCGCAAGTTGAAATCATTAAATATGCAAATAACTTATTGACAAAATTTGTTTTTAATAACTTACCTTTCTAATATAGATTACTTGCGCAAGTTGAAATCATTAAATATGCAAATCACTTATTCACAATATGGATTACTTGCGCAAGTTGAAATCATTAAATTTTATCGATTTAGTTTACCTTTGGGCAAGATTTAGAATTAAGACAAATATTAAAAAATTTCCTTATTATTCAAACGGTAAACTTGCGCATGTTGATATCATATTTATTATATTGCTTACAAAATATTTTAATGTTTCTAATTAGGTTGTTTGTTTTTAATAACTTACCTTTCTAATATGTATTACTTGCGCAAGTTAAAATCATATCATATGCAAATCATTTTTTGACAATACACATTTATTATCTTTCTTTAAACGATTTTATTATTTATTGTGCAAAATATTAAAATCATTAATATGAGAATAAATCGACTGCATATATATAGGAGACATCCAAGGTCTTAAAATACAAACATTCACTTTTCATTCTTTAAAGTATTATTCACAAATCTCTCCTCTCATAACATTAAGGTATTACGACAACGCTGCTTGTGTGCTAAGAAAAATGTGTTTAGACGCAAAGGCTCCTCATCTTTAGAACCCTGAACTCAACTCTTTGTGTCTTGTCTCCAAAAAGCATGTCTGGTCTATCTTTTCCATGTGTTGAATACTGGTAACGACAATATGGTCTTCCTTTTTTTTATATGTAGACCAGGTCGTGAGAGTGATAGTGATCCAGAAAACCTTGATTGAACATGCTGAGAAGTTTCGCCAAGTTAAAGCAGTTCTTGAAGAGGTTCTTTAGTACTTTATCTCTCTTTGTTGAATATTGTCCGGGAAAGTATTACATAGTATCATTTAGTAATACTATCTTATATCATTTTTTTTTGTTGAATATATTTTTTTTTTTTTTTAATAAATATATATATTATAATTTTCATCCCTGAAGGGCATCGGACTACAGCATTTTCCGATTCACCGGAGAAACATGAACCCTAGGTTACAAGTGACTTGGCTAAGCAAAATACACAGATTACATAACAAAGAGGAATTTAGGTTGAGGGAAAGAAGACTGAGAGAGCATGCTCCCTCCTCCGTTGACACCGCAGCCACCAAATCCAGATTCCGACGACTTCTCATGACGGGGGTGTCGAGGCCCGCCAGATCCACCGCCAGTCACTATCAACAGAGCCACCCACGAAGCGTCCCGCGGCCACAAACGCCGCCTTCAGATGAAGAACGGCTCCAAAAACCCTAATTGCCACTTTCTGTAACCGCTTCGCCGCCTCACAGGTCCGAGGAGTTCCGTGCTCCTCTGCTCTTGTCGACGAGGAAAGGAAGAAAAGCGAGCCGGCGAGATTCAGGACAAAAGGGAACCGCCATCCCATTTGTGAGATCCACCGACACCGCAGACACAAACCCTCCCCTCGGAGCCTAACCCCAGCCCCGATGACTGACAGGCGGTTCCGGTTGGGTCGTCGTCGTCCTCAAACAGCGTACACCAACCTTTCACCGACGAGTCACCAGAGCGGCGGAGTTCTTAGGGGCTTCCGCTACAGAGAGCCCATCCGAGTCGCCGAGAGAGAGAGAGGAGCACCTCCTAGTAGACCAGATCTTGCTTAATCCGTCTCGTAGAGCAAATTCCGGTGGGGGAGAAGTCACGGTGAGCACCGACGGAGACGCCGGAGATTCGCGTAACCTCCGCCCCTTACGAACGCGTTTTGGAAATTAGAGAGAAAACAAACAGTAGCGCGTGAGGCTCAACTGCCACTCAAAGGCCTTATTTTTTTTTTGTTGAATATACTATCTTATAATTAAGCTAGCATTATGCATTTTTTATTTAATTCATGAGGTCATTTTCTCACAGCAGAGAACCTTTTGGATGATGCAGGGAGGAAATTTCTCAGGGATATACAGGAAGGTTCAACTGAAGCCGTTGAAGTGGGATGGTGAAGGCGAAGAATAAAGACCTGTAAAGGCCCTTATGATTCTTAAATATGGTGGTGTTCTAACTCACGCTGGTAGAAAATAGGTGTTTACATACTCTACCATTTAATTTGTCATTGTTATATATATATATATATATATATATATATATATATATATATATATATATATATATATATATATATATATATGTTTTCCAAATATGGAAGAATTGTTTAACTTATTGACGTTTAACATCACTTGTCATATAATCTAACGAATATTACAAATAACAATTTATGGAAACTATTCTCGAAATTATTGAAAGACTAATAATGTTTTATTTATTACTTTTAATATTTATAACCTATAAAATAAAATGAACGAAATTTTATGTAAGATAATTATAATAGTTTTATCCTCTACTTGATGAACTGTGTTCGAATATAATTATATAATAACTATTTTAAATATTACAAAATCCAAAAATGTTTATTAATATTATTTTTAAATTATTTATCGTTGTTTAAAGAATAAATTTATTATAATTTTAAAATAATTTATAAAATGCTTACAAAATGCAAGGTAAAGTTTCACTTTCAAGAGTTAAGTCGAGATCTGGATTAAAAATCCTAATTGCTGGTAAAGAAGGGAAGCTGCAGACAAAAATATTGAATGTTGTCTACAAACAAGTTTTTTAGAATATTTTGTAGTCACGGTACATAATTTTAATCTACTTTTTTTTTCAAATACAAATTTTAAAATGAATAAACTGTTGCAATTATTTATTTTTTTGTATTTGCTAGATGGGTTGTGATGAGTTAGGAGACCGATGACAGTATGTCAATTTAATATTATTTTATGTTCAATAAAATCTAGAAATTTATAAATCTATCAAATAATGTTAACCCGTCAAATTGCTTACAAAATTTATTTAATTTTTTGCAAGTTTCTAATTGAATTTGCTTTCTTTATCGAGAAATGTACTTCATAATTTATATTATTTATGGATAATATTTTGATTTTTATTATATTTTCTTTTAATATGTCTACATAAATGTTTGTTTATTATTTATGGAAAAATAATATTATTCACCTAAAATAAAGAATTACGAAACATATACAATACAATTCTAATTAATGATAATATAAAATCTGTTACTTCTAAAACTATACACTATTTATTCTATTTTTTGAATGAAAGTATCTTCGTAAATACACAATATTTTGTGACGTTGCAATTATACATACACACAATATCTGCCTCTTCATACTGACGTTACTGTGTTTTCTCTCGTGAAGTACGGATCGAGAGAGAACACAGGATGCGGACCGATCATGTTCTTATGTCCGTACAGGATGCGGACCAGTCACCTAGTTTATTTTATGGGAAAAGACAAGTTGATGTCAAAAAGACATTATCGTATACGCCTTAAGTAATTAAGCTGTTCATGACTAGTTCTCCGGTTTTGCCACATTAAAATAGTTATAAATTTGCAAGTTGAAGGGATATTTTTTTTAACCAAAAAGGGGATATTCTTAAAATAATCCTTATGTTTTAACTGCCGTGTTAATGCAAATTAACCATGGATTAGGTTAGGCATTATAGCACACACATGGTGAATAATATGTCATTTAATAATCGTTGAGTTTCCGTATTTGAATCGATCTCATCTTTGAATGCCTTTAGCTATGCTCCAGACAAGCTCTATCGGTATCAAGCCGGGAATGTTTTTTTTGTTGAAGGATTGACAGGTGAAAAGCTTTTTCAGATATCGTCGTACAATATCGAGAAAACAAACGGTCATTCTGAATAGCTAGTTAAAAGGAGAACAGTCATTCAAAATATGTAATATTATTCCCAAATTATACATTTAATAAAAATCACAGTTTTCTCAAAAGTACTCGTATTTTTACAAAAGATTAATAAAATTCATTAATAGCATTTAAGTTTTTTGTTTTTGGACCTAAAGATACATCTAAATGGATCTATAAATAATGAACCTATATATCTATTTAAAAGATATACTAATTTTAAATTTAATATAAGTATAAATATGTTATGAACTATAAATAAATTAACAAACATGAAAATATTATTTTTTCTAAAATATACGTATCAATATTCAAAATAGATCATTTGAATATTATACAGATTTTCAATACAAACCAAAACCCTATATCCTACACCATATATCATATACATATTTGAATATTATTTTTTCATGGATAATATCATTTTATACATAATATTGATATGGCAATTACGAATGTTCAAGAATATTTTAAAATCTATCTTAAAATCAATTTTTAAATTTAAAATAAAAACTTATAATAGGTTATTAATAACGAAAATAAACTAATATTGTCATATCAATAATTTTTTTTTAAATTATCATTTTTAATTTTTGAAAACATAATAAAATTTCATCAAATTCTAAGGAATCACTAATTTATGTAATATTAAAAAAAACTATATGAGTAATTTAATCAATTTTTTTTAAAATACTATCATATATTTTATGTTTTATCGGATCAATGGTATCAGATCATAGGTTAATAGTGATTTTTTTTGGTTTTTAACGGTTATATCGGATTTTTAACTAACAAAATTTTTTATTAAATCCGAACCGTATTATATACAATGTATCGGGTCTATAAGTTCAACCATGAATCTAGGTCGGATATGAAAATAAATCTTAAATCTCAAACATTATTATAGAACAACTACCATATTTTAAGGAAATACCATATTTTGAAAAGAAAAAAAAACCAATGATAAAAACCCAAAAACTCAATTGTTATGGTTCGAAATAAAAATAATGGTGGTTTGTAAATCAGTTTTCGATCAATAAATAAAAAACCAAACAAATCAGCGCTTTCTAAGCGCGGATCAAAATCTAATTCTCCTTAAACATCAAGCTACTTAAAATGCCACATCATAACAGTAGAATTTTAATTTGTATATCTTATATTTTTGTATCTTAAACTCTATAATAGTTAAAAGTTATATTCATGCATTAAACAAAAACCCCTATTTTCTCTCTAGTCTTCTCGCCGCCTCCCTCTTCAACCTTTTTCTGGTTTCTCTTTTGATCGGCGCGTGGCGGCTCCTTCAGCGCCGGCGCCGGTCAAAATCTCTTCCTACGTCCTCTGCTTGTCTTGTTGTTCATCGGTGTGTGACTTACTTTCGTTTTCAGAGGAGAGGAGATTCGCCTTTACCAAATCGCTTTTGGCTTTCAGATTTAGGATGGATTTGGTTTCAAAAGTTCCGGATCTATGGATTGACGGTGTGGTTTAACTACAAAGCTTTTTTACTTGAATCTCTTTCTAGATATGTTGGTTATGTTGTTGTTGCGGGTATCCTTTGCTTCTGGACTGGGCTCTTTTTGCAGGTGTTGACTATCCTCAGTGAGTTTGATTTGGCTTCTATATGTCCACTTTTATGCCGTTCATGGCCTGTTCTTGTCTTCTGGATTAGGTGGTCCTCGCTCCTAGATGTTCGTTTAGATCTCGCGGAGATCTGTTGTTGATGCCGCTTCATACCTAGGCTTTCTATGGTCGTCGTAGATCAAGCCGCTTCCGGGAATGTTAGAAAGAATCTTTACTTGCCGGTTTATGAAGTTTTGGTTGGTGGGTCCTTGAGGTGTTTCTTCAGAGTGCTAGGAGGAGGAGGTTTGGCCGAGGGCATTCCCACTAAGCAGCTGCCACATATGCTCTATCTGATAGTCTCCATGTATTTGTTAGTCTTGTTCTAGTAGTTTGGAAGGTTAGTTACTTGTTTAAGTGTGTAGTAACGTTTGTTCTTGTATGCTGCCCTTGTGTGGGTTCTAGGTTCCGGGGATATCGTTGTTTTCTTCCGGTTTAGTTGACCATAGAAGGATCTGTTATCCGTTGGTGTTGTGTTGAATTCAACTTTGCTTTCAATAAAATCTGTTGACGGAAAAAAAAACTCTATAATAGTTTTGCTAACGTGAAAAAGAAGAATTTGTGGCTGTTTGATTAACCAGATACTGTATAGTATATGTAGTTTTGTTTCTTTTGAACGATATGGAAGTGTCGTACTCCCATGTAAAAAAGGTAAAAATACCAACTACGTTAACTTGGGAGCACACTAAAGTTTATAGATTCTTTGAAAACCAAAGTCAAACGATGTCATTTCTGAGACAATCCTCAAGTCACACCTACTATAAAATAAGACAAATTTATAGTGGACCATTCTATTCTTTTCTTTCCTTTTAGGTGTAAGGACCATACCATTCTTGGAAGTAGTGTTTCAATATAAAATATTAAATTTTTGAAGTTAGTTCAAAAATCTTCTACATTTATGAGCTTTTTAATAAAAACTAATGGTAAAATTTTTAAAACGTTTCTATAACCCTTATATATTAAAAATAGAAGCATTTTAATAAATGCATTCACACTATAATAGATATATAAGAGTCTTACAATAATTTGATAATAAGTATGCTAATACGTTCGCCCTATATTCATAAATATGTTCACACTATATACGTTGCATTTTTTAATATAAAACTCACATACATTGTTCCAATAAAATTTTAGATTTTTCGATTCAAATAAAAATAGATAACGAATCAAAAACCAAACTATATATATATATTATTTTTATTGTTTACGGATAAAGTTTAGTAAAATATTCATAAATTTTGATTCTAGTCGTTATCAGTTTTGATTTGAACAAAAGAATTTGAATATCCGTAACTCTACGAAACAAATCAAATACTAAAATACAATATCCAAAAAGAAGCAAATCACAAATACCAATATTTTTAGGAACATATATTTAATTCGATCTGTTATATACATATATACATATATGTAAGGAATTATATATATATACGTTATATATATTATATTTTATATCAGTTTTACAATATTTTTATGAATTAAATTTATTATATTAGGTACTAGAATTTAAAAAGTTAAATAATGTTTTATTTTTGTAATAAAATGTTATTATTAAAAAAATTATTATTTTAAAATTATTATTTTATTTACCGATCAAATCGGATATTCTTTAAAATTCTAAAACATTTTAGATATCTGAGTCACCGAACATCTAGGTGGCTAAAGATCGAATGGACACAAATGCTTCCAAATACTCAGATATCCGATCTGTGCCCACCCCTATTTACGGATACAATTTTTTTTATATAAAAAATGACTAATGTCAATGCCTTTTTTATTTTAAATTAATTTTAATTTTATCTTTTATGTATTATTTTAAATAAAATGTTATTTAATATTAATTAACAATAACTTTATATATTTGTCAACTATTTTTATATACTTTTTACATACATATATATATACACCTTGATGTGAATACTTTGTAACTAAGTATTCACTGCAACTAAATATCTTAATGTGAGTACCTTAATTATTATAATTAAGTATTCACTACAAGTTAACGAATTTAAAACATGTATCCTTAGAGTGCAGCAGGGACACCCTTAAAGAGAGTGAGCCATCCCTTTAAGAAGGGCCTTGTCGCAAAAAGTAATAATGTTCGTATGTAAGAGTCTATTGATGTTTGAGAATGTATTAAACATTTAGAGTGGATAGGCAAGAAAAATCGAAAACGAAGAATATCTCCTGGGTCAAACGGTCAAAGATAATCACGTGTGCCGGTGTGCGTTGGCCTTTCACCACCGACACCGTCCTTTGACGTCGGCACGAACCAACACCGCACAGCACTGATTCTCTCAACTTGACCTTCGAGCTAACCGTTTAGGCAAATATTTTATTTATGGTTTACTTATTTTTTTTTTACAATTCATCTTATAGTGATTATAGAAATCACCGAACCTTAAATAAAGTAATTAATCATCGTGTCTGAATGTCTCCATATATTAACAGTGTTTATGTTGACAAAAAAAACAGTGTTTATAGCTTTTGGTTTTACTTTGCAACTTGTCTAGTTAATGACACTATAACCCCCCTAGGCTAAATCCTACCAATAGATATCTTAGTTAATTGAAGTTTATTGGGCTCGTTTAAGTTTTGATAACAACACTTAACACTTCAATTGCATGTCGACGAAATTAAATATCTCCCAAGTTGCAGAAGTTTCATCGTCCACTACTTTTTTATTGTTTCTAAAATAAATGATTTTAAATTCATAAATAGTTTTGAAAAATAGTTCAAAAGCGTATTTTATTAATTAATAATGATAAATTGTAAACTATTAACAAAATTTATCAAAATTATCAACAATTTGAAGTTACTGAAAATCATTAATTATCAAATAATATAATTTAATCATATTTTTAATTCGTGAAAGTATGAAAAATTTATTAATTTGAAATAGAGGGAGGAAATATACATACACTAATACAGTGTTCAATTTGTATAAATTTGTTCATATTGACCTGAATCACCAAAACCAAATTTTCTTCTGTTATTATAGCTCAACTTTATAATATTTAGTTATTTGTCTATTTTATATATAGAAAAGTGCATGTTTTCCTTCACATTCACACGGCAAGAAAGAGAGAAACCGACTCTTTGATTTGGCGGCGCTGAATAAAAAAAAGTGTACACAGCAAAAATATTTGTATATCTATCAGCTTAACTCCTCTATCTTAAAAACATCTTGTAAAATCTCTGTTTTTCTTTCTCACCTCTCTGTTTTTCCTCTCTCTCTACAGAGTTTTCTTTATCTCTAAGAAAAACATTTTTTTAAAAAAAATTCAGGGTTTATAAGGTTTAAGTTTCAGAAGAGGTTTACTAGAACGAGAGATTTTTTTTATGTGCACCTTAAAAGTGGCAAACCAGGAAGATAACGTTGGTAAAAAAGCCGAGCCGACCACTCGAGAAGATGATCACCGGACGTTATCAGACATGGATCAATGGTTTTACTTATTCCCGGCCGAAGACAGCCACCTCCATCACCGTGATAACGCTCTTACGCCTCCGTCATCGTCTCTTATGCCCAGTTTTAGCAGAGAGATGGAGATGTCTGCGATCGTCTCTGCTTTGACACATGTCGTCTCTGGAAATGTTCCTCCTCATCAATTCGTTGGCGGTGGAGAAGGTACTTCGAATTCCTCCTCGTCCTCCGGGCAGAAGAGGAGGAGGGAGGTTGAGGAAGGTGGCGGTGGAGGTAAATCAGTCAAGGCAGCTAATACTTTGACGGTTGATCAATATTTCTCCGGAGGCAATTCTAGTTCGAGAGGTAACTATTACTGTTTTATTTTAAAACATGTCATCCGGCTACGATATTAATACAAACTACTATGCATGTTTTAAAACAAATCCGTATAAGATCATTTCTTTCAAATCTTTAGTTTGTTTTCTTTCAAAAATTATGGTAAACTTATTCATATTATATTAGATTATATAAGGTTATTTCACACATAACAAACAATTACTGTTTTATTTCTAATTAACGTATTAGTTTTTTGTATTTGATAATTAATGAATTAAGAGAATAATAATAAAACGTGAAAAAAATTCACGAATATATGACTGAAAATATAAACTGAAAATAAAACAAAATTTAAAATACAGAACTGCAATTAATATTGTAGTTTATATTTTAAATTTTTAAAAAATGTGGATAAGAATAAGATTAACAAATTATTAATCCATGCAAATAAGTAAGAAAAGCGTTGACAACATATTTTAAAATACTAACAAATAACGAAAGTGCACTTGATTATCCTAAGACATATACTTTAGAATTATAATAAAAAGGTCAATGTATTTATTTAACAAAATGATGATGATGATGATTATATGCCAAAGGCCCCAAAAGAATATATCTCCCTCCATTTGCCTCAAGGGTCGTTTTCCACTTGCTTTACTTTTTACTACTTGTTCATTGCTCTTTGTGGCCTCATCACTTTCTCATAATCATCAACTCTTATAAGGACTTTCTTTTATAATAACATTATTCGAGACATTCAATTTTATTTTATACTACTGCTTATTTTATACGTTTGTTTGTTTGCAGTGAGAGAAGCTTCGAGCAACATGTCAGGTTCAGGCCCAACATATGAGTACACAACTACAACAACTACTAACACCGAAACGTCGTCGTTAAATGGGGACCAACAACCTCGAAGAAGATACAGAGGAGTGAGACAAAGACCGTGGGGAAAATGGGCGGCTGAGATTCGAGATCCTTTCAAAGCTGCTAGAGTTTGGCTCGGTACGTTCGACAACGCTGAATCAGCTGCAAGAGCTTACGATGAAGCTGCTCTTCGGTTCAGAGGCAACAAAGCCAAACTCAACTTCCCTGAAAATGTCAAACTCGTTAGACCCGCTACAACACAATCTGTACAGCAAACAACCGCTGTTCAGACACCAACACAGTTCAGGAACTCGGCTTCTACAAGTACCCTTTTGCCCCTAAGACCTGCCGTTAACTCTCAGCCGTTGATTCAACCGTATAACTTGAGTTACTCAGAGATGGCTCGCCACCAACAACAGTTTCAGCAACATAATCATCAACAAACTATGGATTTGTACGATCAAATGTCGTTTCCGTTGCGTTTTGGTTACACCGGAGACTCAATGATGCAATCCACTTCGTCATCATCTTCTCATTCTCGTCCTCTGTTTTCTCCAGCAGCGGTTCAACCGAGTGAAACCGGTTATCTCCAGGACATACAATGGTCACCAGACAAGACAAGTAATCATAATTACAATAATAGTTCATCCTCCTAATGGAATTGCTTCATTTCCTTTTCTTTTAACTATATAGAGCTAAATAGAAAAGAGAATGATCATTGCTTGTTGTAGGGTTTAGGTTTAGGTTTGTATTGCTTCTTTCTGCCTTGCATGTTTTTCCTGTTTTTTTCAACATTTTATCTTCTTTTTTTTTGCATAATAATAAATTTGTTGTAAAAAGTAAGAAGAGTTTTTTTTAACTCTGTTATCTGAACCAAACAAATACAACAAAAGTTAAATGAAGAATTTTTAGGACAGAACCTGAAAGATTCTTTCCAATATGAGGGTGTGTGGCTAACGGTTTCTCAAGCTCTTAGTGCCAGCTTTATGAATCATAGTTTCTTTGTGAATTTGGTGACAACTCTTCTCACCAAGATCTAAAAGCTTCTCCAAGTTTGATGCCCATGACTTTAGAATTTCGTTGCTATCTTTAACGATCAGACTATTCCTGATGGTCTGACGATTTTTGATATCACACAACCATCTCTGATAGATGCTTCTCTGCTTCCTGAAATATAATGAACCAATATGAAGAAATTTTTTCAAACATATAGCTGGTTACATTTAGATTGGTGTTCAAACTTATATGCCTCAATGTTGGGCATAAAAGTAAAATCTGCTTTAGCTCCAACAATGTTGGTATATCAGCTGGAGCCGCTTCTACAATGTTCTCATCTTCCTTAGTTTCTTTTTATCTTTGGTGGTACCTGCGTTAAATACACTCAGAATCAATAGATCTCTAGCATCTTCCTAGATAGGATTTGTGCACGGTCGATCCAAGCACAAGCGGACCTTGAGGAGTTCAGATCACTAACAATTAGCACCAGCAAAGTACAAACAAAACACATAGCCAAGGATTTGGAGAAAATAACACAAGGTCTTACTTGTTCAAGGACGAATTCAATCTTCTCAGTTTTTGCCATAGTACCAGTTCGTTCGCAATCAAATTACACGGATCAACTAAGAAAAAGATTTCGAGATAATACGTTTATTTAATGGGTCGATATTACGTTTACTTAACGGGCTGAGATAATATGTTTATTTAATGGGCCGAGATAATATGTATTTTTGGTTATAGCCTACTAGGTTCCACATGAGTTTGTTGATTTACTTTGTTCGTTTTCGATATGATGTCTATTTCATACATAACACATGAATTTATTGCGTTTTGCATCTCAGTTTGTCATGTGAAAAAAGTATTGATGATCACTAGAATCATCGAATTTGGGATATAAAGTGAGTCTCGTGAATTCTAACACGTTTATATGTGCATTGGTGGACGAGTATTCTCTAGATCTCTGATATTATTTTCATACAAGGCTTATTCATTAGAAAGTTGTTTATATTAGTATTTTTTTGTTTGTTGTTTGTTATATTATCCTTTTTGAATACCATAAAATTCGGGATCAAAGTCTGTAATCCTCTATGCCTAAAACCACAACATCATGTAATATTAATTCTGTCCAAACAATCAGTCAGACCAAAGACTTCTCACACAATGGGCATGATCAGTTACCGTTGAGCTAATGTTTTCATGTTGTTTGTTTCTTGTTGTTTGTATTAAAAATATAACAAAAAAATATAATATGTTTGGTATATTATTATCAGAAATATTTGAGTTTATAGTATTATAAACGATGATCGATTCAATTATCAACACATATAATTATATAGACAATGTATCATTAAACTTAACATAAGATATTAAGAGTATATATAGTATATACACAAAATATGTATATCCATTGATTAGTTCAATATAAAAGAAGTATATTCATTGACATTCATTCACAAACCGAAACCCATGATATAACACACACACAAACTATGATTATTATACAGAATCGTTTGTATTTTTATGTTTATATAAACTCGATTATACTAAATTACATGTATACCAACTCGATTACTAATATTTTATAATTTTTATTCATAAAATATTTCAGTTCCCGATACTTGATAGTATTTCTGTTGAATATATTATATAAATCTCGGGATATCATAGAATCTTGGGATATCTCACAAGAAATTGATAAATTCATCACATGTGTTTATTAATTAGCGGTTGTGTATCGGTCTTTTCTTGTTCGCACTATTATAATCCATATCCACCAATCCATAACCATCATTTCCTCCGTCTTGCCTTGAGTTCTGAGTCTCCGGCTCCTTCTCCACAACCAATAGCTTTCTATTCCTCACGATTTCTCCCGTGTTTTGTGCTAAAAAGCAAAAGAAAAAATCAATATTATATACTATTTTTTTGGTAATACATATTATTATTAGAAAAAATTCATTCGAGTTTGTGTATAAAATATTGATCGCAGTTACTTCATAAATATTATAAACTCCTGATATGCATCTGTGTGTCGTATTCGCTATAAATTTACCTTGAGCAGGAGAATACATTAAGATGATGAGAAGAAATGCCAGGAGGAGTTGCTTGTAATAAACCCTAACTGCCATTTTTAGAAGTGACTTAGTTTATTTCTCTCTGGCTATATGTTTTTTATTGAACCTTTTTGTGTTTATATATACAAGATGAAAGATTCTGTGATGAGCTTATGGTCCCATATATTATATCAGAATTTAAGAACGTTTTGGAAGTTATTGAGACATATGGGTCTAAGGACATGACGTCGATATTTATGTGTCTTCCCACTAACATAATTTTATATTTACCTTTTAAAAAAAAAAAAACATAATTATATATTTAAAATGACTTCACGGTTGATTGTTAAACTATTTTTTGCTTTAACACGTTTGAACAGTCAAATTATTTAAATTATCAAATTATTCAAGTGACTTTACGGTTGATTGTTAAACTTTTTTCTTTCTCTTTAAATTTTCTCTACAATGTTGTTTTCATTAACAAGACTAGGAGAAATTATAGCAAGAGGTTATATTGAGTAAGAGGGAAATCAACAGTTTAGTTATAATTATACTAGCTAGGTACGTGTAATCTATACTATTATTTGCGAAGTAAATTTTTAGAATCGAGCTCTCACGTTGAAAGTTAGAGCGGTTAATATCTATATTACCCTTAATGAATTTTATATATAATTAATTATATAATTAAAAATAATTTTTATTAATAATATTAACTTTTATTAAAAAAAAAGATAATTCTTATATATTGGGTTGTTATCTTAAAACATATTTTTTAATTATAAGATTTAAAAATAAAATATAAAACAATTATAATAAATTAAGTAGTTAAAGTCAGTGTTATCCTTAATAAATTTTAATTAAACATATGTATTTAGTTAGATTTTTGTCATATATATATATATAAATATGTTTGATTTAATTTTTTGAAAACATAATGATAAATTATTATGCTGGTTTTTGAATTAATAAAAAAAAACTAATAAATATTTGTAAATCGATTAAGTCCGCATATTCGGGCAAAACACCTAGTAAATTGATATAAACCATCCGCAATGAAAGCAGTTTACAAAAAAAATAAACCATCCAGAGTCTTTTTTTTTTCTTTTTGTCAAACAACTACTTGCATTACTTAGACCCGAAAGAGTTCAGTCTACAAATTCAAAACGAGCAAGGCCTGATCTTGCCAAACAACCATCCAAAGTCTATAACCATATTCTTGGTCAAAAAAGAAAAAAAAGTCTTAACCATATTTTAGTGCTAAATTATAACAGTGAGATAAAATTCGAGGAGATGCTAGCTAGGACCGAGTGGTCCTTTGATCAAATGGAGATATTGAAAAATTGTGGTCCTTTAAAGGAACACGATTTATCAGAACATTCAAAACAAATGAAATTTACGTCCAATATTGTTTATACATACAAACACATATGTTTCACGTAGTCAACGCATGGACGAAGAGAGATATTGGTAATCTGACATCAAGAGGGTTAGCTAGAAATCTAGCATGTTATATTTGATGATAAAATTTTATGAAGGCCATCTTGTTTTATCTATAATGCATGTAATATACATCAGTTTTACAGGATTTGAAATTCATAGACAATACAAGGCATAAATACTAGTTTAGCCAGATCATGAATGGGATTCTCGTTGATAACGTGAGATTTACCTGATTCTATCATTTCGTTAAAATTAAAATAAATTGGACCACATTAGGGATGTGGATTGGAGTGTGGGGTCGGGGACATGTTAGATAGAGTGTATAAATATAGCAAAAAGGACGTAAAGTTTGTAGAGTCATGTGTTTGAGGTGTTTCCCAGTAAACCATTCATTATTACAATTTATTTTCTTCAACTACAAAAGCTAAAATTTCCGACAAGAGTTGGCCTACTTTCATTTTCCATTTATTTTCAAACATATCATTCTATTTTTTCTAAAAAAATTATTGACATATAATTCCACGTGAATGAATATGATACATCGTTTTTTTCTAAAGTTAGTTGAAGAAAAATTGACAATTCTAGTATAATAGTATAGTGATCCGATTTGATCAATGCAATATATGGACTTAAAAAGTTTGAACTTTATTTGATATTATGACTCGTTTTGAGTTCTATCCCATGAAATAAATGGATAAATGACCTGATATTATTATTTGTGGACCTAATTTTAAGAAATTCTCTGTGACATTATTTCCAAGACTTTATAATTTTTATTATTGCCAGTTTCATATGATTAGGTAGATTAGACTTTTACGTTTGAAAAGATCGGGAACTTTTTTTTCTTTTATTGAAAAGTCCAGAAACTAGCCACAATGTCATGTACCAAGAACCAGTGACAATCTCTAGACAACACCTACTGATGAATGTTTTGTTAGTACAGAGAAGAAAGTCATGACCAAAGAAAGAAGTGTGTGTTTCTCTAATTTTTGGTTTTAGCTATCTCCGAAGATTTTCAAACACTTATCGGTTTTACATAGAAACACGTAGTTTCACGGAGATCGACATCAAAGCAATGTGTTATACAGACATGTTGAACTGAGATAGGGACCATGAGAGCACATGGAAGGTTTGGTCCCATTTGGTATAATCAGTCTTTGTCTCTCTTTCATCACCGTTAACAAGTCTACATTTATGTCTTGATAGCTTAGACAAGACATGAAATGAATCATACCAAAATCACTATCGAAGATTTTACCTATCCATATATGTTACGGGCCAATTTCATTTTTCTCCAATGCCTATCAGAGATTAAGCAATTGTTTGTGTATTACATAAGACAATACTAGAACAACTGAGACTTCACAATGGGATTTTTTTAATTGTTGCCAAATGAAACAGGATTTCAGTAAGGTAACCTCTGGCTTGTAGAGCTTGGATTGTGTTACCGGACTCAGCCTCACAAGTTGAATTCCTCGAGGGTTCTTCGAGCAAAACTTGAGAGACCATTTGGTTGTTTCAGAACTTTCTCTTTGTTACAATCATATATAGTGTTGTGTTATATATGTGACTTGGAGGAAAATAAGCTGTTAAAGTATTATAGGTTTGGTAGAACGAATTGGTGTTGTTGATAAAACTCTTGCATGGGTAAGGTTTTGTAAAAGCAAATACATGTAACTTTAAGATCAAATTCAAGATCTTTGGACTTGTAGAAGCTAGAAGAATAAATGATTGGAATCTCATGAGCAGATCCATGGGAGGATAATCAAATCCGAATAGCAATTATGTAACATAATCAAGAAATAGGAGACTGATTCAAAGGAAAGAACCTTCAAGTAGCTGATTCTGCATGGCGTATGCTAAGAGATGCAAGTTTAATAATGAGTTTAGATTTTAATTAGCATTATATTTTTTTTTTGTCAACAACCCACTCTATCAAGTCAAGTTATGTTCGATAGTAACGATGCTTCTGGACACGCCCCCATCCGAACCTGTCTAACTTATGTTGAAAAATAAAATGTCTCGTTGTCTGACTTCTTTAGCTAGCTCACTCATTGAACTAACATTTTGGTTTAACATTCCTAGGATTCACAATAAACAAAGAGCTAACCTTTTGTTTTAAATATGTAGATATAGATAAACATGATGCTAGATTCGATTTTACATATCGATGTACCACCGTAATAAAAAAAATATTTTGCGACCAACATCCATGTTAAATAATGCTAATTTAAGAGAGGTTTAATTCTTTTTTGACATCAAGAGGATTTAATCTTTAAAAAGGAAAATTCGACCAATTTTTTTTTCTTTTTTTAATAAAGTTCGACCAATTTTATACAGCGACATATTCTCTTAACCAAAAACAAAATAATTAACTGATTACAAGTGTCCGGCAAAAGACATCTATATTCACTCGTGGTTCTTCCTAAAAATAGAAACTTATGTGAAGCTAAAATTCCTCACTAGCAACCTAAAAACACTCTTATTACAACATTACAAACGACCACCCAAAGACACGAAAAAAAAATTCCCCGACTGTTAGAAAAGACAACAATCAATCAAACATAAAAAAAAACCATCTTCGAGCTACATCAAACATACCTAATCTCACTCATCACCACTTTCTCAATATGGCCGGAAGAGCAATGATGCTCGTTAATGTCGGAACAGTTATAATGACCACTTTGACCCTGGCTAGCTTGGTCAGAGGCTTCGGTGTGAACTGGGGCAATATCGCATCGCATCCACTGAATCCTGATATTGTTGTTAGGATGCTTAAAGACAACAAGATCAATAAAGTAAAGCTTTTTGACGCTCATTCATGGACGATGAATACTTTGGCCGGTACGGGCATGGAGGTTATGGTCGGAATCCCTAATAACCTTCTTGAAAGTCTTGCCGAAGATTACGAAAATGCTAAAGATTGGGTCAAAGAAAATGTCACGGCTTACATGCGTAAGGGTGGCGTCAACATCAAGTAACCCTACAAAACTTTAATGATCATATTCAAATATTCAATTAGGCGATAAGTGGATTGACTAAAGTCCATTATATGATCGCTATTTATAGGTACGTGGCCGTGGGGAACGAGCCGTTTTTGTCAGCATACAACGGATCGTTCTTGGAGACAACGTTTCCAGCATTAAAGAACATTCACAAGGCGTTAAAAGAAGCTGGACATACTGATAAAATGAAAGCCACGATCCCACAGAACGCTGAAGTTTACCAATCAGCTAATGATAAGCCATCAGAAGGAGATTTTAGAAGCGATGTAAAGAAAACGATGCTCGACATAGTCAACTTCTTCCACGATAATGATTTACCTTTCACAGTCAACATTTACCCTTTTCTTAGTCTTTACCTAAACGAACATTTTCCCGTTGAATTTGCTTTTTTCGACGGTAAAGGCGAGTCAATTCCTGATAAAGGTAAGAACTACGATAACGTGTTTGATGCGAATTACGATACGCTTGTTTACTCGTTGAAGAAAGCCGGGATTAAAGATATGAAGATTATCATTGGGGAGGTAACTTGATAAGCAAGTTATTGTTTATTATGTATAATATTTTAAAAAAATCGTTAGACAGTGATTAGACGCTTTATTCGAGATTTTCGTTTACGACAACTATACCGACTTAAAAAAAAATATATATATATTTTAGAAAAATCGGTTCGTTCATAGTCAATTTGTCGGCTAGGCATTTAGTTTTTTATGTCATTTTAAAGACCAATTCCTAGAACACTCATTATGTATGAATATCACAGATATTGAAATAGTTTATTGAATTTGGTTATCTTTTACAGATTGGGTGGCCAACGGATGGTCATAAACATGCGACGCCAAAGCTAGCAGAGAAATTCTATGCAGGTCTTATGAAAAGACTTGCTGAAGAGGAAGGGACTCCATTGAGGCCTGAGAGATTAGAAGTTTATCTCTTCGGTTTCCTCGACGAGGACATGAAGAGTATTATGCCTGGACCATTCGAGAGACATTGGGGAATATTTAGGTAATATAAAAACGTCTCTCTTCATATCTAACACTCTAAAACTAGATTTCTTGATCGACAAGTCACCTTCTTATTGTTTTTAACGTTTTATGACATAGACATTTTATATGATGTGGTAAGAGCTATTTATATCAAGTTTCAAAGTTTTGCTCTCCTGAACTGGATTTGTCAGATACTAATAGTATAATACTGTGCATGTGTTATTAAAACCAATTCTTAGCGTTTATACATTTTGGATAAGATTTTTTAGTATTTTGATGTCTTTTTTTGTTCTATTATTTGACTTTTCGAGTTTTATTATTCACCTCAAATTATTATCATACCAATATTTTCACGTAATAACTACTAACTTATTACGACTCATAATGTTCGTCTTTTATTGTCCTTGGTTACGTTACATACTATATGTGCACATATAAGCATAATTGGGTAAAACAAAACATCAGTCATTGACATTTCTAGTTGTTTCTAATATTTGTCCACCAGATACGATGGAACACCTAAGTTTATGCTAGATTTCACTGGAAAAGGACGCAAGATCGTACCCGTGGCAGCGAAAGGTGTGAAATACTTAGATAAACAATGGTGCATAGTGAACAAAGACACGATCAATCTAGATAAGGTTGCTCCGGACCTAGAGTATGCATGTTACCACGGTGACTGCACTGCGATGAAGGGTGATTCAAGATGTAGTAAGCTAGACAGAATCCAAAACATATCATACGCATTTAACATGTATTATCAGATTCAGGGTCAAGACGTTAGGGCTTGTGATTTCAAAGGAACTGCTAGGATTACTAAGGACAATGCGACTGTGGGAAGTTGCTTGTTCCCTATCCAGATCGTAAGTGGAAGTGACGACTTCAGGATCAGCTTTGTGTTCGGAAGATTCTTTGTCGTTGGACTTGTTCTTCTGGGATTAATAGCAACTATATAATTTGTTCTCTTTACTGATTTTTTTTTTTGTTGCAATTTTGGGGAATTAATTCCATACCGGTTAATTGTTATTTGTTGTTCGTCTGATAACATTTGAATTAGTACTTCTATATATGTGTTTTATAAATCGATATATATAGTCAAATGATCATATACTCGTTTATAGGAAGTGGAATGAAATAATCAGTTTAGAAAATCATATACTCATTTATAGTTATTTTTCGTTTAAATTTCAATTTCATTTGTACATATATACATATGTTCATTATATCAATGTAAACTCAAGTGTTCAATCATATCATCATTCCACAAACTTTATGGTGATTAAAAAAAAACTGTTTCTCCATCCTATCATCAACTCTGATGCGTTACGTATAACAAAGCCACACCACATGATTCTTTTTGTCATCTGAAATATTATTATTACTAGGTTAAGATCCGCGCCTTGCGCGGAATGAACGTTATATATATAAATTATTTTACATATTATATGTTTCTAATCTATTATGAAATAATAAATATATATTAAATAATTAAAAAGTCAGTAATTATTATCTATATAATTAAGTTGGTGCGAACATATAAATAAATTTTATTAATCCAAAAGAATATTTTTTTTCTATTTGATATGGTATATAATTAAATTTAAATGATAGTAACATATATATATATATAGTATATTTTAATATTAATATTTATTAAATGATGCTTTTTGCTCATTTTTTTTATCATTTGTATCTGTTATAGCAAAAAATTTAAATTATTGATAACAAAATTTTCATTGTGGAATTAATAGTTTAAGTAATTTATAACATTTTTTAAAATTAATTTGTCAATAGTTTTTCAAAATTTAAAAATTGTTCAAAGTAAATTCAAAATTAAGATATTTATTTATTTTCTTATATGACATATAATTTAATTTAAAATGATATATATGTACATATATATTTTTATATATTTTTTATTTTTAATACTTATTAAAAGAGACTTTCAACTTATATTAATTTCTTATTAATTTGTATCATGTCATAACAAAATTTTTAAACCATAGATCACAAAATTTAAATTTGAAACTTTTAATGGTTTTAGTAATTTATACTCGTTTTTAAAAATTTTAAATATAACATACAAAGAATTTTTTTAATTTTTATTAAATGGTTACTATGATTGTTTAATTTATTTTAATAGTTTAAAATTAAACAAATATAATAAAAGATACACTTATTTTTATCAAATCCTTATTATTCAAAGTCATTAATTGTCATATATACTATAGCCATATTAGGTAATTCCGTAATTTTATTTATGGAAATAATAATGTATTTATGGTTAGTTTAATAAAAAGTTTATTATATATTTAGATGGACCAACATATTTCTCTAAGGATTCTAAGAATCATTATAGTAATGACATGTGGGTACAAAAAAATGTTGTAATGATTCTCAAATAATATATAAGAGATTCAAACCCACGTTACAAAACCAAACATGTGTAGTCACAAGTCTGAAACATCAGAGTAAAGACCGAAAAAAAAACCAAATCGGCGATTTAGACGAATCCTAAAATCCAAAACCACAAGCTGCTGGTTGCTAAAGAAACACCCACCAGAGCCTCAACCACCATAAGCAAGACTCCAAATCAACCTTAGATATTTTGAGTCTCCACCAAGATTTATAAAATGCCACACCACATGTATCTGTATATATTATTCTCGGTTAATTCATTATTTTTCTTTACCTTTGAACACAATAAAGAGCAATTATTGTTGTGGTAAGCAATTAACAGTGGCGCCAGGAAATTTCGCCTTGAAGACAAGATTAAAAGACCACTTTGAATCGTTGACTTAGGAATAGACATTCGAAATTGTGTTCACATGTATGTGGGTCAGTGTGTGTAATAATACTATATTCTGGAGACAAAACGAATAATTAGAAGAAATTATATAATATTTTGTCGACAGTAAGAAACTATGTCGTCATCAGTTATAGGCTTCCTATCAAAACTGGAGTATATTATATTAACACATTGATTTGTTTTAGACTGATTTATAGAACTATGTATCATGTTATAATCGGATCGGATTAGTCAAAGGGTCAAATATAGATATCTTTGTTTACGTTTGCATAAATATATTAGACCTGATAGCAAATATTTTTGTTTATATATCTTTAAATCGTAAGTTAGGCCAAACATATCGATAAAGTTTGTCACAGTATCTCTATAAAGTAGTATATAATTACATTTTCAGAATGCAATAAGTCAAGTCTTATTGTCTTGGTGTGCACTGTAATTACAAAACGTTCTGTCGGTTTCAGACGCAAGAGAAGCAAACATACAACTTACATCCTCAGCCGTCGATCTAAATACCAAAACCCAAATGTTCACGTTACTGAGCACTCACTAATCACTACTATAACGTAAACGATAATGATCTATTTATCCAAAACTCATTACTTTAAGTGGAAGCTCACTTTTTCACGTCCATGCTGTCTGTGCATACGTCATTGCGATGACATCATCGTCAAAGTCCTCTTCGTTCACACGTGATGTTGAAGCACCTTCGTAGTATCTACCCTGCACTTGCTTGTCATAAGTAGTAAATGTTATTAAATCTTATCTCTTAATTATATTTCTTTACAAAGTTAAAATCTTAAATTATAAATAAAAGACCATTTGAAAAAAGAATGGAATCAGGAAGCGAGAGCCTCTGAGCGGCGCCTCTCCTCTGCGACATAAAGAGCGGAGCAGGTCGTCTTCTCCCGATCTCCCTCCTCGGTGGGCCGTATTTCTCACCGCCACCGGGGATGGATTCGCCTAGTCGTCTTCTAGCTTTGGTCTTGTTTTTTGTTTCTGTCATGGGTCGTGATGTGCAGATCTGGAGGTTACTGTGACTCCCTATCACCACAACGCGACCTAGCTTCACGTTTTGGATAAGTCTTCTCCTTTCTCCCTTGCGGTTTATCGACAATTGGTTGAGGTTTTAGTGAGGTTTCGATGGTTATGGTAGGCTACTTTCGGTAGCTAGGGTTTGGCTTGTTAAATTTGTTGCGCCTCATCTCTGTTTCCTCCGATCTGGTTTCCTTGCTTGTGGGGTGTATCTCGTTTTGATGGTGGTTCAGGTTCAGTTTTCGTCCGGAGAGTTGGGATCTGTGGTGAGTCTGGCGCCATATGTCAGATCGAGGATCTGTTGACGGTGCAGTGTCGCTGCTGGGAGCAGGACAGGTGCTTTCGCTGACGTCGCTCCAGTTCTTTCTTCAACTCTAGTTTGGTTGCTGTTCGTCTGTTGTTCAGAACGTCTTCGGTGCGTCGCTATCGCGATCTGTTCTCTTAAGCGGGCTCGTTTCAGAGCTTAATTTCCGTATTGGTGTTCCTCATCTCGCTTGGTTTCTTCAGATGGTCTTTAATATGTGGTGGCTTCTCCAATTGGTTCTGGTTTTGTTTGAAGTCTGTTGGTTTCTTGATCCGTATGCAACAACGGTGAGTCGTCTCGTGGATCCTGGGTTGTCTTTGGCTTCTTATCGGTGAAAAGGTTTGTAATTGAGGCAGTATATTGGCCTCTCTTAGTTCTGCTGTTACTTGTCGCAGCCTGATCTTTTCTGTTCTTCGATTTGGTTGTCAAGCTTGCCAGGCGCTCATCCTCGGTTCGTCTGGCTGTCCCTATGTAAGCCTCCGGTGGTTATGGGTCTTTAGGCTACCTGTCTTCTTTAAAGTCGTGAACTTCTTTGAACTTTAGGTTTTTGGTTTGACTTATCCTTTGTCTTTGTGCACCCGTGTTTGGGTTTTAGTGTCCCGTCTGTGGGTTTTAGTGTCCCGTTTTTGGGTTTTAGATTCTGGGGATATCATCATTTTCCGCCAGCCTATGTATTTCATCTTTGGATCAATATAATTTCAGTTGGGAAAAAAAAAAAAAAATAAAAGACCATTCCTATCTTTGTCTAGCCTTCTTCACCTGCACTCTCTCTCTCCTTTATTGTTTCTATTGTTAAAAAAAAGAATGAATCCCTCTCAAAGCCCTAGCCCTAATTTCACGTTCTTATCCGATGAAAACTCTATTTATTCTGTCATGGATAATTATGATTTTTCCAATTTGATGTTCAGTGTTGGTGAAGGAGGCAGCAATGGTTTAATCCAGGAGGAAACTTCATCTCCGACAACCATCGTTACCGGCGAAAGCGGCGGATCCGGCAGCGCATTTACGACGTTGAGGAAAAAGGAATCAACGTGAGTTTTAGTTATATTTGTAAGCTAGATTTTTAACCAAATATATTAATATATATGGTTTATTTTTAGTAGTCTCGATTGCAAAAATAGGGGAAGTAAAGATGGAGAGACGAAGGAGATGGGCCATCGAGTTGCAATTAGAACGAGATCAAAGATTGATGTGATGGATGATGGTTATAAGTGGAGGAAGTATGGGAAGAAATCTGTCAAGGACAACACTAACAAGAGGTAATCATTTAATTAGAAATAAATACCATTTGATTTAGTTGTTGATTTATATTATCTTAATTAATTGTTTTAAAATGATCATATCGTTGTTTGAGCATTTTCTGTCACCGTCTTGTAATTCTTCTAAGGTTTATAGATAACCACTAGCTAGATCATATAGTGATTTGAATACTGTCTAATGGTCCTATATTATTTACCAAACCACTTGTATTAAAATACAGATTCCATATGCATCCTTGTGTATACATGTCTTGTTTATATATACATAGCCTTCTGATTGGTTAGTGGTGGATTGACTAATCCATGTGCAATCATAATCATTCATCATAAAGATCTTATCTTGACTCATATATCTTAGGAGAAACAAAACAAATCTCCAATTTGTATCTTGGATACATATTTGGAGATCAATTAAAGACCCTTCGGTTATATAGTTTAATAGTGGATACTTGTAAAAGTAATCAAAACTAATAGACGGTGAATAAATGAATGTGATTATGTCTACAGGAACTACTACAAATGCTCAAGTGAAGGTTGCATGGTGAAGAAGAGGGTAGAGAGAGATGGTGAAAATGCAGCTTATGTGATTACAACCTATGAAGGAGTCCATAACCATGAGAGTCCATCACACGTCTATTACAGTGACATGGTTTTTGATCATGATAATTGGAAGCAACACTCTCTTCTTCAATCTATCCAAACATTTCCACCATGTTGAGATTATTAGATATTTTTTTTTTTTGATAAATATGTGAATATCATTAAAATGAAGCTAATTTGTACAAACAAAGAGTTATGCTGTCAAGCCTAATGATGCCCAAAAAAAGATAAAAAACATCAACAGACTTCCAAGTTAGGATTTAATATCACTAACTAACAATCAAGAATGCTTTAGCCAAACTTGCATTAGACCTCTAAATTTCCTTCGCTCTTTCCTTGCAAGGATTGAGTTCCGGATTAGCCTGTCCAGGTCTTTGAAGATCCTTTGAGGCGTAGAGGAAGTTGCGTTATGAAGACGGTTATTACGCTCTGACCAAAGCTTGTATATAGTTGCTTGTGCAGCAAGCCGACGGAGCGTTGTGGGGCAGGTAGAGTCCGATGAACTAAGCCAGTCACCAAAAGCTGTCCAAGTATGGAACAGAGTAGGCCGATAGCCTAGACGTTTGGTTATGAGGTGCCACACTTGTTCACTGAAACTACATCTGAGAAATAAATGGTCCCTTGTCTCAACACATCCAACACAAAGGAGGCAGGATGCATCAATACCTGGATCCCAAGTAGCAAGCCTTGCGCGAGTAGGCAACCTGTCCTGCTGAGTAACCCACATATGAAAGGCGTGGCGTGGAATGTGGCCCTTGAACCAGACTAAAGGAGCCCAAACAGCTTGTTCACCTCTATTCCTTATGGCTTCCCATGTAAGACTGGTGGTGAACTTTGCTAAGCTGAGATCATTAACACACCATTTATAAACATCAGGAGCAAGGGATCGGGCTGGTAGAGGCAACGTGCAGAGTAAGATCTGAAGTTGCTCTGCTTTAGGTGATCTAGCAGGCCGTAGAAGCCAACCTTCATTAGGACAAATTTCTCTAATCTTGGCATGAAGAGGGACACCAATATGCTGAGGACCATTATAACCAAAGAACTTGATCAAAGGACCTAAGGGCAGCCAGTTATCGAACCAGAAACTGGCCGAAGTTCCATTTCCCACTTCACACCTTATGAAACGTTCAGATAAAGGTCGGAGGTGAAGGATGGATTTCCAAATCCAAGAGCGCTGTTTTTCCGCATCGATGCTCCAAATGCTTTCGCCTTTTAGCCTATTTGTTTTTGTCCAAGAAGCCCACAAGGATTCATCTTCGCAGTGAAGCAGCCATATCAGCTTGAGAGAAAGAGTCTGGTTCCAAGTAGTAAGATCTCTCAAACCTAAGCCCCCCTCTGATTGAGGTAAACATACTGACTTCCAAGAGATTTTAGCTTTAGACCTACTAGTAATGTTACCATTCCAAAGAAACCTTGAGCAAAGGGATTCAATTGCCTTTATGCAGCCTTTGGGTAAGATGAAGCTTGAAAACCAGAAGTTCAGAGTTCCAAAGATGACAGTGGAGAGTAGCTGCCTTCTTCCAGCA
This sequence comes from Brassica napus, assembly GCF_020379485.1. Lineage (NCBI taxonomy): Eukaryota > Viridiplantae > Streptophyta > Magnoliopsida > Brassicales > Brassicaceae > Brassica > Brassica napus. The sequence goes on along the minus strand of NW_026016686.1, from coordinate 30,780 downwards.
TAGGAGAGGGCTCTACTTGACCAGGAAGAAAAACGCCTCTTGAGCTGGTCCATTAGCGGTCTGTAATCGCAGATCTGGAGCTTACGGTGCATTAATGGGAGACCTAGGTATCGAACAGGAAGCGAGCCAAGAGAGAAGCCGAGGCTGGATAAGTCTGAGGCTTCTGTCGGGCTCATTCCTGCGACGAAGAGATCAGTTTTTTGACGATTCATCGAGAGGCCTGACCAAGCAGAGAAACTGTCTAGCGTTTCCGCAATCCGTTCGAGAGAGCTATGCTGACCATCAAAGAAAACCATAATATCGTCGGCAAAGGCAAGGTGCGTCACAGCCGGATCAGTAGCAAGCGGATGATACCCAATGAGCCTGTTTACATAGTCTTTGTTTAAGAGCTGAGCTAGGACTTCCATGGCTAGAACAAACAAATATGGGGACAGCGGATCGCCTTGGCGAAGGCCGCGCGTACCCCTAAAATAACCTCCAAGCTCGCCATTGACAGCAACTGAGAAACGCGTCGTTGTGATGCATTGGGAGATCAGTTGAACAAAGAAGTCCGGGAACCGTAAGGCTCGTAAGATAAGCAAAATAAAACTCCAATCAAGAGAGTCAAAAGCCTTCTTTAGATCAACCTTAAGCATAGATCGCTTGGAGATATTCTTCCAGTTGTAGCCTTGGATTAACTCTGTTGCCAAAAGGACGTTTTCTACCAGCAGTCTTCCGGGAATGAACGCAGATTGCGTGTTGGAGATAACTGATGGCAGTACTTGTTTCAGCCTATTTGCGAGAATCTTTGAGATTACTTTGTACGTTGTGTTGCAGCACGATATAGGCCGAAAATCAGAGATTAAGGTAGAGTTCTGCTTCTTTGGGATGAGGGTTAATATCGTTGAATTCCATTGTTGAAGCAGCCTACCCGTAGAGAAAAACTCCTGTACTGCCAAAATCATATCTCCTCCAACAGTTTTCCAATGAGAAGTGAAGAACTCTACTGGATAACCGTCTGGACCAGGCGCCTTGTTCTTTGGCAGGGAGAAGAAAACTTGTTGAATATCCAAGGGAGAAACAGGGGTTAGAAGAGCTTCAGACACAGCATGAGGGCATCTATAATCGAGAAGCTGGGAGATATCATCCAAGGTGGATGTTGTTGGAGGTGAATATCTACCAAGCAAATTCTCGTAATATTCCAGAGCATGATTCATTATCCCTTCCTTGGTGTCAATAATATTACCCAGATCATCCTTGAGGAACAAAATCTGATTGATGGAATTCCGTGCTCTTACGAATCGGTGATAAAAGGGTGTGTTTGAGTCGCCCTTGTCTAACCAAGTTACATGTGATCTCTGATGGTAGAAAGACTCTTCAGCCTTGGCAAGCAGGGACCATTTTTCATAAGCTTTCTTTTCTTCCAAGCCGGCTTGAGGTGTAGGAGAAGATAGGAGAACACGCTGACAGTGAGTAAGAACATCAAAAGCTTCAGAAACTCTTTTTTCAATCCCTGAGTAATTTCCTTTGCTGAAAGTTCTGATGATGCTCTTCAATTCTTTTAATTTCTTAGAAACCCTAAGCATAAATGTCCCTTCAAATGGTAAGGAGTTCCAGCACTCAGAGATGATTTCATGAAACTCTGGATTGTCATTTAGCATGGTGTAGAACTTGAACGGATGTTTGACTTTGGGCTTGGAGGCGTCAAGGAAGATACAGCATGGACTGTGATCTGAGATACCCGGGTCTCCAAACACACCAAGAGAATCAGGAAAAGAAGAAAGCCATACATCATTTACCAGAATTCGATCAAGCTTTTTAGAGATGACCGTGAGACCTTGATTATTAGACCATGTAAGCGAGTTTCCACAATAAGGAAGGTCGGATAGAGCAGCTGAGATAGTACAATTAAGAAAATCCCTCATGCCACGAGTTGAGTAAGCGGCAGAGGCAGAAGAGTTCTCAGATGAATCCAGAATCTGATTGAAATCGCCTACGACTGCCCAAGGAGAAGAGGCCATAGGCGCTTGGACAGATAGGTACGAGAGCTCGGACCATAGTTCCCTACGCATTTTCCTGCAGTTTGAGCCGTAGACCAGAGTGACAGCAAGCTCTAGAGCAACAAAGGGAAGCCTTACTGAGCAAGAGATACATTGGAGCGACTTGTGTAGCACCGAGACAGTAACCGAAGGGTGCCACAGAAGCCAAATCTTTCCTAACTCCGAGAATTCATAATTACATTCGTAATGCCATCCTGGGAAAACTCTGTTTATGATAGACACTGCCTTGATACTACTGACATGTGTCTCCAACAAGCCCCCGAAAATTGGCTTATTTTTCCGCAACCATTTCCGAAAGCCGCTACGCTTTATTTTATCATTGAAACCCCTAATGTTCCAACAAAAAATATCCATAAAGGGGTTAAAAATCAGAGGTTTAAAGGGCCTCTGCCCCTAGCATTACGCTTCGCTTGCTTCTTTGACCTTTGCGATATAACACGAATGAACTGATCATCTTCATCATCTGGATTGTCTTCATCGTTAGATAACCCTTCTGAGTCAGGATCAGGATCATCATCTTCAGAGGTACCTTTAGAAGAGGCAATAGGTGACTCATAATTCTCAGGTCGAAGATCAACAAAGAGCCTGCCTATTGAGACATCATGTTGCTCAAAGTTGGCTATTTGACGTGATGACAATACGGAAGGAGGAGCTATAAGGGGGGGATCGATTTTGTTCATCTTGTCTGATCGCTCCCAGCGTTTCGAGGCAGGAGGCTTTCCCTTTGAGAGGATTGGAACAGATCTCTTCTGATTCTGTAAACCCGTTCCAGAAGATCCAACGATGGGGTATTGGCTGGGAATTGGAGCTTTACCATTATCCTTGTTTGAATTTGTTCTGGTACAAGCATCCGTGGAGTGCTTTACAGATCTGCAAATCAAGCAACGAGGAGGAGCAGCTGGACATTTAGAGATGGTGTGCCCAACTTTGGAACAGTGAGAGCACAGCGACGGGAGCCAAGGGCACGAGACCCCTATTCTCACCACTTCTCCGCACTCGAATTGAGCATTTACTGCCTCCGGTAGCGGCGTCCGCGGATCAATCACAGTATACACCTTAGCCACTTCAATGTTAGTGAGGTTCTCTGTAGACGGGTGAAGGTACAGGGGATGACCCACAAGGCCTGCTATCTCCTTTAGAGCATCTCTGTTGAAGAATTGCAGAGGGACTCCATGGAAGTCAAGCCAGACCGGAACAGTAGATAAAGCTGGTTTCTCTGGAGTGACACCCGGAGCCCACTTTGCAACAAACATTGTTTGGCCGTCGACTTGCCATAAGCACTGTTTGAGTATCCTGCGCCTAGCATGTGGGCAAGGAACTCGAAAGAGAAAGGCATTTCCATCCATTTTGGACACTGAGATATCACGGCGCTGTTTACTCCACATACCGTTGACGATGGCATGAACTGCACCTTTTGCAGGCGCCTCCTCGTAGAACTGTCCAATAATGAAACTGTCCCAAGCCTTGCGGTTACGCTCTATAACTGAGTTTGGTATCTTAACGCAAGCTTCGCCTGAGTCAAGCGTAAAAGGGGTACCCTCTGGATCCATCCTTCCGGAGTTCGGGCTTACTTTTTCTTTCCACAGAGTCGCTTGAGTTTTCACTCCGGACTGAGATGGGGCTGTTTGTTGAGTCGGGACGGCTGATGGAATCTCAACATCCGACTGAACAGGTGTGTGAGAGTGCTCTCCAGTAATGTAGTTAGTGGAGGTAGCCTCACGATCTTGATTTTCAGGTACAATTTCAACTGTAGCTGAAGCTTGCGATTTAGGGATTTCGGCTGAATCGACGGTTGGTGCCGGGGGCCCTGAATCTGTGGCGAAGGTAAGCTAGCTGGGATTAGGGGAAAACCAGGTTGCTGAGCTTCTTCAATTGGGGGGGTTGAGGCGTCGTCATCCACGGCTGAGTTGAGATGCGCAGATGGTGACACCGGAGACGCTGACGAACCGGAGTGGGAGGCAGAGGCAGCGGGGCTGCTACCTGGGCTGCGATTCTTCTTCGGCTTCCTCTTCTTTGTCATGGTCGGCGGTGGGGACCGACGTCGAGCCCGACGCCGGTGGAGGGCGAACGAAAGAGATCGCGTTTCGTCTTTTGGGGAGAGAACTTTTTGAGCGCGTGAGGCGCGTGTCTCTTCTCGTTTCTCATTTAGATATCTAATCATTAAAATTTTCGCTGTGTATTGGTTGGTTCTGAATGTTTTAATGATGTGAATGGTTATGAAACATCTTGTGGTTATCAAAATATCAATGTATATATTGTTTTTAATTTGCAGTGTTGTGTTTATAAATGCTAAAATAGGTTTGGAATAGGCCCTTAATGAGTTTTCTCATGTGGGTGTTATTCACGGATACAAATCAAACCAAGTATATATTCTATGAATTATATGTAACCGTGGTACGTAAGTGATCTCTTCTGGTAGTGAAAGTTTTAAGAAAAAAATCACATGATTGCATTAACTCGATTTTCACTTGGGTAGTATATGTATATTTGAAGATAACAAGGAAGTGTGGACTGAAACTCAGATTAATCTATTAGAGTTTGTGAATAATCTTTATTAGTTGAGGTCTACGGCTAATATTTTCATTGATTTAAACATTTATTAGCTTAAAAAGAGTAAACCAATATTATTTCTGTAATTAGCATAGACTAAGCATATATACTAAACGCGTGTGTGGAATATAAAACCAGATGACAAAATTTTACCTCGGTTGAAAAGCCTATCTGCGGTAACAACTTTTACGCGCCAGCGAGGTCAACGATTACGGTTAACAATAACATAACTACGGACTATAACGGATTTGGTTTAACCGGTTGATTAGGATCCGGTTTGTTATAACCCGGTAAATAAAACCGAACCGATGTGATCTTCTACATTTAGCAAGTTAAACAGAAAAGAAAGTCGTTTCATTTAGTTCTTCTTCCGCCAAAGCCTGTCTACATTTAACGCTATGATTGGTTCCTTTTGAAATGGCAAATGGTATTTGAATCTGAATTGTTTACTAACATTATCAGTGATTACATTTCATCATGTGAGCTTTGTTTGGTGACTTTCTCAGCTGTTTTGTGAACTACTTCTCCTACAACACCACCTGCTAGTTTTGCAGACTCTTCAATAGCTTCTTTGCTTACTTCAAGGCTCCTTGTCGCCGCCTCTTTCACTTTCTCTCCTTTATCTTCTCCTCCTTCTCTGTCCTTGTTGTTTTTGTCGCTGTTGCTTCTGAAACTATCACAACAAAGCAACACACATGAGCATTAAGATCAACCATGACTATAGATACTATAGTATATGAATGGTTGTTTGTTTGTTTGTTTACTCAAGATTTGGAGGGTAAAGCTTCATCTGGATCTTCTGCATTGCGCTTTGAATCAATTCCCAAGAACTTGGTGGAAACTTCTTGCCAAAAATCCCACATATGATCTTTAAAAGCGAAGACGGATTCTCTTCTTTCCTGGCGACACCCTCATCTGAAGATACTGGTGAAATCCCCCAAGAGATGATCAAGATGAAGAATAAGAATGAGAAACAAAATCTGATTCTTCTTGATTCCTTCATGTCTATATGTTCAGAGAAAGCAAGAAAGGGGTCAAAAGGAAATGATAGAAGAGAGAAAGAGAGAGAGAGAGAGAGAGTTGGTGCCATGTTTCTAGCATCAAGAGAAGCAGAACAAACACATTTTGGTTTTGAACGGTTCTTGCGTTAACACCTACATTAACTTTTGAAGCTAATCTGACTTTTAATTAGTTAAACATTACTACATTAAAAAAACTAATCGTGTCAGTTTTTGGTGCTATGTTTCGATTTTTTCGGTTCGGTTCCTCAGTTCCGGATAAATGTGCCCAGCTAACTACTAGCTAGTATTGAATCTGCCTACAAGTGATCAACCTCTAATCCAATTCTGAGGCAGTTAAGTTTCTTAATCGTTCCTTATCTGAAAAAAGTATATTTATACAAACTGAATCCAGAATAAAATATGTTGCGACTCTCGGAGTTCTTGCTGGCCTTTGACTTCTGTTTACCCTGTTGAAACGCCTGCATCTTCTGCTTCTTCCTCCTTCTTTCTCTGCTTTTGACATCAATCTTTAACTTTGCCTTCACTTTTGGTGATTTCTTCTCCAAGTAAATACTGCCAGAGAGAATCCACACATTCAATAAGACATAGAGATTCAGATTATACTTGCAAAAAGTAAGAGATGCTTGTGTTACTGTCTGTGGGGACTATAGGGCCTTGCATAGACATTGATACGCCAGCTGCATGCAACTCCGTGAGAAGCGGTGTAATTAATTGTAAGGTGGTTTGGGAGAAAGAAGTTAGGTTTTATGTACGATCTTGTGTAACAAGGTAAGTAGGGTTGTGTAACAAGCTATTTTGGCAAATTGCTAAATTTGTAAAAATTGATTAATTAAGCTCTTTCCTTCTTTTTTGTTATTTATATTAAAAATGGAAGATTACCAATTCCAATATATATATTTTTTGGAAGTGTGTATAAAAGGGTTTATAAACTTACTTAGATGGTGAAAAGATGTGTCTACTTCATTTTGGAATTATTTGTTTAGGCCTAAAGATGTGTCTGATCCACATGGACCCTTCTAAAATCTTCAAACCAAACCATTACCACACAAGCATACAGTCCTTAGACAGCCCTCTCTATCTTGTACTCTCCATGAAATTTACTTAACAGCCCTTCCTTCCTCTTCTATGTCCTCTTCTTTGCTCTTGGATTAAGGGCATTTTGTGGTTTTTCTTGTTTGGGGAGTTTAGGTTCTCTTCTCTCTTCTCTGTTGTTATTAGAGGAAAAGAGAGAAAGAAAGTCTGTTGGTTGATCTTATTCTCTACGGCACATCTTTTTCATGAGAAAGAATTGAAATAATGTACCATGGGTTGATTCCTTGAGTCAGAAGAAACTGCGAACTAAGAGTTCAAACTTTGTAGTATGTCAGCAAAGAAGAAAGATCTTTTGTCCTCAGCCATGAAGAGAACTAGTGAATAGTTTTTCTATTCTTTTGAGGATTGCTCTGTTTCTCCGGCGAGGACGGGGCGGTGGCGCTTAGAGTGACTCGAGGAGAGGAGATGGAGAGTGATCGGACGGTTGAGGATGAGGTGTAGAGAGAGATCGAAGGGTGAGCAAGTGATAATAATCTTGAAGATGAACGGCGGAGAGAGATAAGAGAGTGGTGAAGAAGCGGCGGTGGTTGAGAGGGGATGGAGAGTGTAACTCTCCATCGTTGTCCTATCATGTTATTGTTAATTCCCAGTTTTCACCGGACAACAAAGGAGATTGAATTTATTTTTCTGTTTGACGTTTCTCCGTTTACATGCTTAAGTACAAACGAATCATCATCATGTCTGAACGACACATACTAACATAAGAGAGTGATGCTTGTGGAGCTAGCTTACTTAAGAGTTATTATTGTTAAGTTAGACATTCAAATCATGTTCCTCACTTCTCTATTTCTATCGCCATAGTTTATCTTTTAACAAACCACCCTCTCATGGCCTCATCAAATTTTGTTTATAAGATTGTCTGATTCTCTAGTTGCAAAATGGTTTCAATACCAACTTCTGGTGAGTTCAATAAGAATGGTGTTGTAAGCTAAACCAAGTGCAGCTAAAATGCCTGGAACACCTGATGTTACACTCATAGCTAAGAAAGCTCATAAGAGAGCAAAAGGAGAGAGATTGGATAGCTTTGACTACACACTCTGACATCCATGTCACAACACCGAGTTTTGTGAGCTAAAGTCATTGTCTAGGTGGTAAAGTCACCGTCCTGAACCGGATGGGTGTGCTGCTGTGGCAGCTGTACCTGTGAGATCAAATCCTACTATCTTGAATGTCTTTCTGACGGGAGCTACATAGAAGTAGGAGAGACCCAAACCTGCAACCACTAGTAGAAACCCACCAACACAACATGAACATGTTCTGTGTTCTGAACGACATAGACATAATGATTATGCCAAGGACAATCAGAAGGCAAGCGGCCGCCAAATTCATGAAGATGGTTGCAGTTTTAATCGCTCTCGTCTGCATGTCTCAAACCTTCTTACACTTATCATTGTCTAGTTGCTAAAGTCCGATTAACTATTTGGGTCCGACAAGCAATGATTGAAATAAATTGCGTATGAACCAATAACATGATTTTCGTTGGAGATCATGCATTTTTATAATTTGTAATATGTTAATAAGTTTTGAAAAAATAAAATCTTAAGTAATATGGTATATATATTAATTTAATTTTACATAATTAAAATGTTTAATTTTGAGGTTTCTTTAAGGGTTATATGTAAATGAAAAATAAATAATTCATAAGAAAAGCATATGCAAATTTTGTGCAGAAAATAAGAGGAAATCGTGAAAAAAAAAAGCTAGAACAAAATATGTATCTTTCAATAGATGACCTTAGCCCAATAAGCTAAGTCAAATGGATATTGTTTTAGCAGAAGGGATGAGTTCATAATCGAAAAGTTGTTGAATGAAAAACGAATGAACCATGTAGATAAACATTTCACTTTGCTGGTAGTGGGAATAGGAGTGATGGTTAAATAAGTTTGAAATTGATACGTCATTTGAGTAGTACATGTGTTAAAAATTAAAACAATTTGAAGACATATGCTTATGTATATTACTTCACAAAACAATTAGGACATTGTCATTCATATTTGATTTCACAAAAGAAACTTATAGTAAATTTGTTTAGGCCTATTTAGCTAGAAATCAAAATTGTGGGTGGTAATTGCAGAAGTGTGCAAATATTTTTAATAATTAGCGAACCATGACAATTTGGACATGAGTTCCCAATTCTCTCCTTCAGCCCCACATTCGTGGTTACCTGCTACCCGGGTTGCTCCCAAATAATTCAAGTTGTACAGAAAACGCAAAATACTTGGAGAAACCGGATACATTCATTTAAAACTATGATATTAGATATTGCAACCGGATGTAGCTCTAATAATTAAAGAGAGAAGAGTTTTGATATATTTTACAAATTGTTAGGCCGATCACTTGATTAAAAAAAACAGGAATGTAATGGAGCGAAGTGTTGTCGCACACGACGGAGATGCAGAAGATCGCCGAGAGTACAAGAATCTTCAAAAACTGACGGCGGGAGAGGATGTGCTGACGGGCACGATTCCGGCGATGTTGATCACGGCGGAGCTGTAGGCGGCGCAGGAGAGCGTGTGCGTCATGGTCAAGAAGATCGGGTAGCAGAAGCCGTAGTAAAAGAGGAGGTACTTGTTCAGGAGGAAGACTTCTATGTTGGAACCGAACCAGGCGGTGACGCCGCCGTAAGAACGGAGGGAGATACCGTTGGGGAGGAGAGGAAGAAGGGTTTTCCATTGGAGGAGGCGGAGGAGTGTGGAGGTGTTCCGGGGATGTCGATGACTGTTGGTGTGGTGGTGGCTGCGGCGTCGAACCTCGGGTTGCTCATCCGCCGCGTCGTCCATGATTGAGCTTCCATCATTTTGGTTAGAGAGAGTTTTTTTTCTTTGTCTGAGATCTGAGAATGTGGTGGTAGCAAGTAGAAGAAAGAGGGAGATGAATGTATTATTGGACGGTGGAGATTCAGATTTACCTGTAAACGTGTTGAGTAATAAGGACAATTTTGGTATTACCTCATTTTGCACAGTATCTTTACCAGATACCCAATTACCACCCATAACTTTACTATCTAGTGCAATTTCCCATTTGTTTAACTATACATTTAAATTCATTGTATCCATCAATACTATTAAAACAGAAGGCCCTTTTTTGAGGTGCCTTTCTACTTTGTAAATATTTACGGAACCATGCCATTGGATTATTTAAAACCTATGATTTTTATTAAATACCATATTTTACGAAAAGTCTTTTAATTAACTATCTCATTATTTTGTTGAATCTTTCTCCGCGTGTAGTTAATTTACCGGATTCGTAGGCAAGATATTTTGGTTTATTGGTGATATAATGGATCTTGAGGAGATGTGATTTTTCCAGGCGACTCGGGATCTTACGGAAACTAAAGGGAGGCAAAGGACTGAAGGAGAAGAAGACAGAGATCCTGAATTGCGATGTGAGATTATGGGAAAATTTCTGAAAAATTATATGAGAAAAGTAGAGATGTGTAGTTTTGGGGAGTGGATTCGGGAAAGTATCAAAGGTTCGTATTTATCGTACGTCAAATTAAAAGTCTACAGGACTCAATCAAGGGTTGATTCCACAGATCCGGCTAACGATATCATTAACCGATTTGGGTTCTTAGGAGATAGTAGAAAATCGGAGGAATTTTATTGTAGACTTTGGGAATGTGAAAGGATGGTATTATGGTCTTACGGTTTTATATTTTGGAACATGGACATGATTCGTATAGGTCCGCACAGGAAAAGTATAATTTTGAGAATATATGATGTTATTCTTAGAAAGCTTTCTTCTTCTTTGTTGTTACTTTGGATGTGTGCTCTTTTGGTGTCATTATGGACTATATTTGTAACATTAAGTATAAATGTATTGAATTGAAAGTCTGGTCGTTCTTTTACGTATTGTATCACCAGATTTTGAATCGGTTTTCATGAAAGTCTGAGTGGTTTCAGGGTCACGTCAATCTCTGTTATATACTCTGGTATATCAGTGTATGGAGTATGGACAGATGATTATTGTAATGGAGGTAGAATTGTATTAAGCTATTCCAAGTCATCTCTTTTGGCCAAGAAAATGGTGCAAATGGGTTCACATGTTTTGAGATTTATCAATGCTCATACCTAAGAAGTGTTTGGGTTTTTAATTTTGCAGGAGGTTGTGATTATATCAGGATAAGATGCCAAAGTAGTTCATGTCAGTTTTTTGTTTCTTTGGTTGCAGGAGAATCCAAACAGTCTTTTGTTTCTTTGGTTGCAGGAGAATCCAAACAGGGACACAAAAAACATTATATCAAGGAACTTGATTTTGCAAAACAAAGATCTATAAGGATATAGGAGATTTAATTGGTTTTCATATATGGTTTAAATGGTTTTGGAGTGGTCCCAGATTTAAAGAGACATTGTTATCACATGTGTACATTGCGGTTGATTTAGCAATGGTTAATAATATGATTTTATGGTTTTTCTTCAATACTGCGAAGAAATCGAACAAGATTTTATGTTTTCAGGAATTAAAGATTCATATGATTCATTAGAGTTTGGGTTTGAGACATAACTAACTATATAACAATTATTCAAGTTTATTTGAAAATTAAATAAAACAACTTTTTATTTACTTTTTTTTTGATAACTTTGGTGTGATCCCAAAAATTTTCTAGGCCCAAAGACTAAGCACTAAGAGGCACATAGAAATCCGGATTTTCTTGCCATGGGTAGCCAAAGAAATCAAACCCAGAGAGAAAACTCCAGCTATGAATCCCCTTACCACTACGCCAAAACCATTTAATTTTTTATTTACTATGTATGATGCTTGCATTGGACCATCCTACATGTATTTTGTCCGCAACTTAAATAAAACACCTTTTTATTTACTACCTAAGAGGCTAAGATGCTTACATTGGACCATCCTATAAAATAGCTTATTTTTGTTATTTACTACATGTATTTATATAAAATATTTTTTTAAAAATTATCATACTTTGACATTTAGTCTTCTAAATATTTATATTTTATTTTATGAATCCCTATATAACATTAAAAAAACTTACTATAAAACATGTTTGATTCTTTTTTATATAATACTATGTGTTTTACCCGTACATGCGGACATAATCTTAATTTTAAAATTTTATAGTAGAAAAATATTATTTCTAGATAATAACACAATATATAAGAATTATCTTAGTTTTTTAATATGTTTTTATTTTAACAATTTTTCATTAGAAATTGTTTTGCTTTGATTAATATTAAATTTTAAATTGGATTATATCTTAATTTTTTTAACTATTATAGTAGAAAATATTATTTTGAGATAGCAACACAATATATATAAGAATTATCTTATTTTTATTAAAAATATATGTTTTCATTTTGACAATTTTATCATATTAATTTACAGTTATCTAATATAACATATAAAATATAATATTATTAACATGAAATTTGTTTTAATTATATATACATTAAGTGTATAAACGATATTAACCGCTTTAACTTTTAACGTGAGAGCTCAGTTGCAAAAAGTTACTTAGCAAATAATAGTATAGTATTCATTAAGAGTATAAACGATATTAACCGCTTTAACTTTTAACGTGAGAGCTCCGTTGCGAAAAATTACTTCACAAATAATAGTATAGATTCATTAAGGGTATAAACGATATTAACCGCTTTAACTTTTAACGTGAGAGCTCCGTTGCGAAAAATTACTTACTTTTTTAACTTTTATAGTAGAAAATATTATTTCCAGATAGCAACACAATATATATAGAATTATCTTATTTTTATTAAAATATATGTTTTTATTTTGACAATTTTCTCTTATTAATTTACAGTTATCTAATATAACATAAAATATAATATTATTAACATGAAATTCGTTTTAATTATATATATATATATTCATTAAAAGTATAAACAATATTAACTGCTTTAAGTTTTAATGTGAGAGCTCAGTTGCGAAAAATTACTTCGCAAATAACAATATAGATGATACCATGCACCTGAAATATCAACATATTTGTGCAAACTTAATATTTTATTAATCATAATTCCATCATTATATTTACCTTTTTAAAATATTATCTAAAATATTCGATATTCTATCAAAACTTTTACCAGGTTACCAAGCAAAAAAAACTAAAATAGCCAAACTGAACTAAACCAAAATTTATAAGTAATCAAATGGTTCTTATATTTTTAGACTGAAAAATCAAAAACCACAACTAAACCAAAACAAAAAAAAACTGGAATTGAACTGAAAATAGAACGTCAATGTCTAAATATATTAGTATACAAAAAATGGGTTAATAAATTATCAATAAAAGACATTTCCGCGCTTTAAAAGCGCGGGTCAAAATCTAGTTGAATTTCTTATTGCAGCTACCTACAGTGGGTAGTATGAAATCAAATAATTATTGGAAGTATGAACGAAACAATGAATTTTTTTTGGGATTTTCAGAAAAGTGTATGAGTCAATTTTAAAATTAACGAATTAAAAACATGATGTATAAAAAGTCTTAAACATGGAGAAAATAGAATAAAGCCCATTAATATTAGGCTTATCGGGCTTGAAAAGTATCAACGTACGTATGGCGCTAATATTACATTTCATCATGTGAGGTTTGTTTGGTAACTTAATTTCTCGGCTGTTTTGTGAACTACTTCCTACAACAACACCACCTGCTAGTGGTGCCATGTTTCTAGCATCAAGAGAAGCAGAACAAACACACACTGTTAGGTTTGAAAGGTTCCTGCGTATCTCTCTGCCTTTTAATTAGTTAAAAGTTAAAACATTACATTAAAAGACGGTTTAATTAGTTTAAACATTACATAAAAAGACTAATTCAGCTTTTTCGGTTTGGCAGAGTTCTTCCTTCCGGATAATGTGTAGTGATCAGTCCTCTAATCCAAAATCTGAGACAGTTAAGTTTCTTAATCGTTCCTTAAACTGAAAAAAAGTATAACTAACTATACAAACTGAATCCACAAAATAAACATGTAAAGAAGACTGTTTCTTATAAGAATATATATCTCTCTCAGACTCCTTTCAGTGTTTCAGTTCCATCTCTTGGAGTTCTTGCTGGCCTTTGACTTCTGTTTCGCCTGTTGAAACGCCTGCATCTTCTGCTTCTTCCTCGCTTCTTTCTCTGCTTTTGACATCTTTGACTTCGCCTTCACTTTCGGTGCTTTCTCTTCTAGCTCCGCTTCTCTCTCCACCGCCTTTGCTCTAGCTTCCAGGTTCTTCTCCAAGTAATACTGCCCCAACAGAGAGAATATCCACACATTCAATAAGACAACATTCAAACAAAAGTAAGAGATGTGGGGGACTCTTTCTTACATTGTAGTCTCCTGCGTAATCTTCCAAACAACCATCTTCAACTTCTATCACTCTGTTAACAATCTGTTTGATGAAGTACCGGTCGTGTGAGACTGCAATCACTGTGCCTTGGTACTCGTTTATCGCTTCCTCGAGCATCTCTTTCGAAGGAATGTCCAAATGATTGGTCGGTTCGTCTAAAACAAGCACATTCGAAGGCGTCACCATGAATTTACAGAAAGCAAGACGCGCTTTCTCGCCACCGCTCAAAAGAGAGACTTTCCGATCAAGCATGTCAGCTTTGAAGTTGCAACGTCCTAAAAGACCTTTTACATCATCACTTCTCCAGTCTTCCGCAGCTTCACAAACCGTTTCAAGAACTGTCTTATCCAAATCAAGAACCTCAGCCTAACCAAAAAAAAAAAACAAAACCATGTCAAGAAAGAAACTAACAAACAAACCTAATCTTTATTTGTTTAAGTGGAAACAAACCTGGTTCTGTTCAAAGTAGTTTGGTAGTACATTGTGCTCTCCGAGGATAACTTCACCTTTGGTTGGCTTCTCTAAACCCATTATAAGCTTCAGCAACGTGCTTTTGCCACACCCGTTGGGGCCAATGATAGCAATCTTCTCTCCTCTCTCTATCGCTAGATTCGCCTTCTTGAACAGCATCTTATCCTCAAAACCAAAATCAACGTTCTTAACCGTGACTACAGATCTCCCACTAGTCCCACGCTCCGGAAACCTGATCTTCATCTGCTTCCTCTGGAAAGGCTTCTCTATAAGCTCCTGCTCTTGCAGCTTCTCTAGTTTCTATCACCAAAAAAAGAGGGAAACATAAGCACAAACTTGCTAATCACGGCAATGATCATCAGCTTTGCTTGCTAACCTTTTCTGCAGTGGAAGCACGGCCAGAGTTTGCACCAGCACCGAGCCTAGCGATTAAGTCCTTAGTTGATTCGATCTCTTTCTGCTGCTTCTCCCAAGCTGCGTTCTGAGTTTCGATCCACTCTGCTTTGGAGATGACGTACTGCGAGTAGTTGCCTTCGAATGTCCTGGAGACACCCATCTCGGTTTCGACGATTTTGGTGCAGAGCTGGTCGAGGAAGGCTCTGTCGTGTGAGATGATGACCATGGGAACCTCTTGCTTTTGCAAATAGCCTTCGAGCCATTCGATGGTGTCGAGATCCAAATGGTTTGTAGGTTCATCGAGTAGCAGCAAATCAGGATCCTACTCATAGAAACACACACAATATGCATTAGCTTCTAGTTGAGAGTTTGAATTCAGTCATTCATTTCATACATGAATATTTAATCTACAAATCTGATATTTATTAATCCGAATAATGTGAATTTCTGATTTTAAAGCCGAATTAGCCGAAAAACCGGAACCGAAACCAAATTTTGGATATTAGCTGGTTTCCAACTTTGTCACCCAATCCGAACCAAAAACCAAAATAACCAAACTGAAACCAAGTTTCCTAAATATCCATACCGAAGAAAACAAAACCAAAATAGACCGAACCGATACCCAAAATGCACCGAACGGATACAAAACCAAAATAGACCGAACCGATACCCAAAATGCACATTAGCTTCCAGTTGGGAGTCTGAATTCAATCAAATATTTACTCCGAAATTTTTTTTCCCGAAAACCCGAAAGAAACTGAAATTTACTTCTTAAAATCCAAAATTTCTTATTTTTAAACCGAAAAACCGGAACCAGAAACTAAATTCTGGATATTAACCGGTTCCCAACTTTGTTACAACCGAAAACCGAAATAACTGAACCAAAATTCGAACGGATCCTATATCTCTAGAACCGAACGAATACCCAAAATGCCCCAGGCCTACACACAATCTACCCAAGCTCGTAAACATAAACCTTCTTCCACTGTGTGACTATTATGTATGCTCATACCTGAAGCAGAATCTTCCCAAGCGACATCCTCATCTGCCACCCACCACTAAACGAAGCCACAAGCCTATCAGCATCCTCCGCCGCAAACCCCAGCTCCGGCATCAGCTTACTAATCTTAGCATCAACACTATCCAAACTCACAGCCTGAGCCCTCCTCTGCAGCAAATCAAACTCATCAAGCAACCTCCCCATGAGCTCCAAATCATCAACCGAACCCTCGATAGCCTTCTGAACTCTCTCGAGCTTATCAGCAACCTCCATCTCCTCCTTGAAGGCGCTCATGAACTCCTCCTTAACCGTCCTGCTCATAGACACCTCGAACTCCTGGCTCAAAAAGGCCACTTTCATATTGGGCCGGGCCTTGATCACGTGGCCCGAGTCGGGCTCCTCTTGGCCCGTTATGATTCGAAGCTGCGTCGTTTTGCCCGCGCCGTTGACGCCGACCAAGCCTACTTTCTCGCCGCGCTTCACCTCCCAGGAGACGTCTTTGAGGACGGTTAGGCCTTTGTAGGTTTTGCTTATGTTCTCGAGCTTGACGCCGGAGGAGACGCCGGAGGAGGAGTTTTTTCCGTTGTTTCGTTTGCGGTCGGAGTCTTGTTGGGACGTTGGGGTGGAGAAGAGTGATTCGACGTCGTTTTGTTGCTCTTTTACGGGGGCGATTGTGGAGAGTTGGGATGATCTGATTGTGGCGGAGGTTTCGCGCCTAGGGGTTGGAAAGGAGGAGACTTTGATGAAGTTTGGAGATGGGCGGAGGCCGCCGGGGAAGAGAGTGGAGCGGAGGTTGATGGTGTGGAGGTTCGTGGATAAACCCATGATTGAAAGTTTGGATCTCGGGAGAGAATCTTGCTCTACTGAATCGAGATGGAGCAGAGGAAGAAACTCTCTGGGCGAGCGAGAGAGAGAGAGTGTGGTTTGATAAGAGGTTTCTTCTATCTAAATGGTTCTGTGTGAGCCAAGAGATATTTTATTTTATTGTATTCGTTTAATTAGATTTATTTTGTGTGGTTTGTTTTTGGTTTGCGTATTTCTTTTGTTCCTTTTTCTTTCTATATATTCCAAATATACATATCATTATCATAAATATAAAATTAATGTTGTCAAAAAAACTAATAGAAAATATATAGCAAAACCTATAATTAAAAAGATTTAGCATCCTAAGACTATCTCATTATTTTTTTTTAAATAGAATAATTCTATTTTCTACTCTAAAATATTAACTGTATAACAGATTTAAATTACACTTCAATAGTATTCTATTTTATGGTGAGAGTGATAAATACACAAAAAATGAATTACTCAATAAATATAATAAACTTATATTTTATTCTATTATAAAGTATAAAATAGAGTTGGGTTTGAGCTTTTTTATTCTAAATTCTATTTTAGAATGAAATTAGTATTTCTTAGTAAATTTTAAATATACATCATTATCATCGATATAAATTCAATAGAAGATAACAAAAGTATGTCAATAATACAAAAGTCACAACAACAACAAAGAAATAACAAGAAAAATATTGTATGTGGTTGTGAGAGAAGATGGTTGAAGATAACACTGCGTATTGCGTAATCCGGTGAAGTTACCTCTTTGTGGTTCACATCACTCCTTTGAACAATTCACACTTCTCATGATCTGCCACTTGTCCAACTACAGCACCAAACAACGTAAGCTGCTCTGTGGATGCCATTAAGCCACCAATGTTTCTTGTCTTCAAAGGGTATTAGTATTACTATATAATTTCCAGAACGTTAGAAAATTTGAATAATTTTACTATTTTGAGATAAAGGATATGATGCGATCAATTAAAAACATTCGACATCTATATATTTATATATCATGCAATCAGCTGACAACATTCAACATCAAACACTAAGTTATGTTAATCGCCTCCATGATTATATCTGACCAAACTAAGTCCTTAATTTATAAACTAGTTCAAGACTTTTGTATTATTGAATGGACACAGATTGATAAATAGTCGGCTAATGTTTGATTTTTGTACTTGTGGCTTTTCTTTTCTGTCATGTGATCAGATTTTTTTTTTCAAGTAGTGGAGTATGTGTAAATCACTAGTTCTCTAGGAAGAGAAAAAAAAATACGAAACACCAAAAATCGAGTTTTGATACTAATTTGCTTAATATATATTTTTAAATATCAGATTAGATTTGATAATTATTTTGCCAGCCTTCCAATCTAATATAGACCAAGTAAATTTGTGCGTGTCCCAGTGAATGGCCTTATGATAATTTAAGCTTACCTTTTTCGACAAGAAAGTACAGAAAGAAAATATTTGATATGTTGGTGTAACATTGTAGTCGTTACCACTCAATCGCGCTGTGATTTTGCTGTATTAAAGTTTTGCATACCTTCCTTTATCAGCTTTATATATTTCTCTTTATTTACCATCTTTCTTGCTCCAAATATCATCTTCTTTAAAATAACAAGAAAGGCTCTCTTCTCTCTACAGCTTTGATCATATGGAAGATCAAAAGGAGGTTTAAATCTCTCAAACCCATCTTCTCTTTTCTTGTCTAAACCCTTATGTTTTTGAACTAGTCTCTGATAGATCGATATCATGAATCTTTGTTGAGTTAAACCATGTTTTGCGTGTCTTAAATATCGCAATCTCAATTGATCTTAGGAGGTTTTCTTTTGTTTACCTCAAAACCAAAGTTCTTGAATATGTGGAGATTTTTTGTTGACAGAACAAGAACTCGCCATGGCTATCAGTACCACAGTTTGGAGACTGGGATCAGAAAGGAGGACCAGTTCCTGATTACTCAATGGATTTCTCCAAGATCAGAGAGATGAGGAAACAGCACAAGAGAGATCCTTCTCGAGCCAGTCTTGGCAATGAACAAGACTTCATTAACCCATTTCACAATCAACCTACTTCGGTTGATAAAACTAAGGCTAAGCTCACAACTGTCCACAGTGACAACAACATAACCAACAATGAGTTCCCTCACCACCAGCGACATCCTCCATCTGTAAGACCACTTGCTTCTTTTTAAGTTATATGACTATCTTTAGTTGAATGACTGATTGTGTGTTCTGATGCTTTGTCCCATTGTTAGGTTATGGAATCTAACTTTGTAGCACTTATTTTGGTTATGCACTGTTTGTTCTTGTTAGTTGATCATGTGCTCTTACTTTAATTTTCAATTTTAACATTCAGTTTTCTTGATGTTAATGTATATGATCTGGATGATATTGATTGTCATGAAACCGGTAGGTAGGGTGTTTTAATTTGGTTAGGTTGGGAAATCTAACTCTGTAGCTTTGTATGGTTAGATTTTGAGTCACACATTGTTTGTTCTGGTTTTACCTTTTTCTATAAAACTTCACATTTTTTGTTAGGTTCTGACTGAGTTTTTGTCTATGAAATGGATGATTGTGTTTGTAGACTCTAGCTATGTGTATTCATTTGATGTGGGCCTTGACTTCTTTGGTTGGTTAGATTATGAAATGGCTAGTTCTGGCAATTTGGTAACTGTGGTCCTTCAGTGTTTGGTATAGTCAGTTGCTTGATGGTATTTATTACACATTATATTAATACCACACCAAACTTCATAAATTAGATTTTGAGGTTTTATTAGATATGGAGTTGTATTGGGTATGATTGAGTTTATATTGTTGGAGAATCACATCAAAGGAATACAATATGGGTAAGGATTATATTTTTTATTCATCCAGAATGATAATAAGGTGAGAGTTCATTTAAATCAAAGTAATATAGTTGTTGTGATGGATGGTTTCTTTCAATCAAAGTAAAGCATAACCCTTTATGAGAAAGATGTGGCTTTTATTTCTTGTACCTACCATGTGAACTGACATAGAGTATAGTTCCCTTTTGGGGATACGACACTCTTAATCTTACGTGTACATATCATGTATATGTGACTTTGGAACAGACGAGGAGAGGAATCTTCAGCTGCTTCAACTGCTGCGTTAAAGCTTGACGCTATTTCGTAACAGTGAGTCAGAGACAATGAGGAGATGTGTTTCACTTATTTATAATAATGAAGTAAGAAATGAGAAATGGGAGTGACACCTTTTTACATACATTCCTGCGAAAGCAGCAGCGTTAATCAAGTTTATGTGCTGTTTACTGTTATCTTACAATTCTATAACTAATGTAGCTTTCTTTCTTTAGAGATTGGTAACTTTTCAATATTGTGATACATACTACAATGCATTTATATAAAAAGATAAGTCGTGTTTACTGAATGTGTGTGCCATTTAACAGTCGCACTTAGTTTAACACAACCATCCTCGTCAAGTCTTAAACTCAACAGATACCTGAAAGATCCAGGGATAGATTCAATAGATGTATACTAAACTCCTGTTGAGTAGTATTGTAGTACTAATATAGATTCATTTTTGTTTTTACATTATTTTCGACTTCAAGATAACACCAAAGTTGATATGGCCGAGTTGGTCTAAGGCGCCAGATTAAGGTTCTGGTCCGAAAGGGCGTGGGTTCAAATCCCACTGTCAACACTATCTTTTTTTTTCTGATGAAAACAGATATTGTGACTGATTCCACGTAAAGCCGTGGGTCTAAACCTCTCCCCGTGCTACTTACTGATTAAAGTCATCAATCAAAGTGGAAGACATAGATTACATGTTGTGAAGATTTACAGACTAGAACCACGTTTGCTTTGAACATCGCATCATGATGAAAGAAACGCACAGGATGAGACAGTGTTATTGCTTATCAGATTCCCAGAGCTTGCATTCTAAAACCCATCACCTATGACCCTCCTCAGTGCACATAGATCTCATTGAACTTCGATTTTAAAAGCCAAGCTCAAAGTTTCTTCTGGGTTTTACTTATATCTGTAATCAATGCAAACAGAAACGAAATAAGTAAAAGGTCCGGAATAGCCTATAGGCGGTTGCAAAGTAAACAACTATGTTATGTTTTTGTCCCATATCGCTTAGCTAGAAGGAAGGTGGTCATATCCTGATGAGTATAAATAAGAGGCCTTGTCTAACTTCCAATTCATACCTTTCTCGGCCTTTTGGCTAAGATCAAGTGTAGTATCTGTTCTTATCAGTTTAATATCTGATATGTGGGTCATCGGCCCACACGATATTAACTCTATTTTTTTAGGGTGAAAGCTCTCTAAAATAGCCTGCTATTTGGGCTTTCGTGAGTCGCCCATATGTTGCACTATTGCAAGGGCCCGGTTCAACCCATCAATCAACAAGTCCAATTTTTAAGTGATTACTCTAGTAAACAAAGCTTAATACCATTAAATACAGTTAGCCCATGGTTTCCCAAGGGTTTGGCTATAAAGAAGGGTTTCCTTCTCTCCTAGAGTGTCCACGTAGGATGCCACATAGATAATTCAGTTCATGGTTTTTTGACACGTGTCCAACAGGAAAACAGCAGCGTTTCATTAAAATTTAACATCTTGGTCTCATCCAACCCTACGGCTGCGACGAAGAACGTGGAAACGGCTGTATTCATAAGCAGAGGAGGAGAAGAGGCTTCGATGGACGACGAATCATATATACTCCATATGCATATGGCTCATCTGCCGTTGCGTCTCTGGCTTCACCGATGCGTCTCCAAATTATCCCTCTTAGGTGATGGTTTATTTGACATCTGATTCGACCTGCTTCACCTTTTTGTTTCTTGCCTTTGACTAAATTTGATTTCGATTGCAGATGAATCTCCAAAGCGTCACGAAAACTTAACCGAAGGCGTCAATCTTATACCTGTTTCCTTCATGTCTCAGTTCCATAGATCACGACCTGATTGTAATTTATGCGCTTCTTGGGTTAGGTTCTATCTCTGTGAGTTTTGTTTCTAACTCACATTTAGATTTGTAAAATTGATGTTTCAATGAAAATTTTGTTTTGTTCTTAGTGCAACAAGAGAACCTGGAACCATTGCTTTTATTTCATTTTGAATGGTGCTTGATTTGTGATTTGACGAGTGATTAGATAAAAGGATGAATGCTTTAATCACTTTGTGTTTCCATGGTCATATGTTTCTGCAAACGAAGAAGTATTGTGTACTACTTTATATTAAGGAGAAAATTTTGAAGAAGCTATCTAAGCAGCAGGTGTGTTCTAGACTGTCTTTTTACAACTGTTCTAGACTTTCTTTGTTTTCTTTTCGTTTCAATAAAATGGGTTTGTTCTAAAGCTTGATCCTTTATATGATCTTGACCAAGCTTTAAGGTTTGCGTGTGTGGACCGTGGTCAGACAGAGAATAGCTGTTGTAGTCAGACAGAGAATATATGTTGTGTGAAGTGTCCATTCTGTGAGTGGTTTGCGTGTGTGGACCGTAATGTTCCTTGACGTGAATCTATGAGCAGTGAAGAGTTTCAGATTCTTCAGGCTCATAAAATATATCAAGCTGATATCATATTGCATCGCTTGGCTAGGTAGAAGAGGCGGAGACGGTGTCAGCAATGTCGTGTAATGATTTTAATTTCTCAAGGCTGCAACCATGACTTGCCGGTAAGACATACACCCATAGAACGTTTCATATCTATATAGTGTTTGGCTTTGTGGTTTCTTATATCAATGTTGAGATATCTCTTTGTGTTCTTTGTATGTGTGGGCATGAGTTTTGCTACTGTTGTGGAGTGGAGTACAGTGAAGGACAACAGAGTTGCACATGTGCTTTGTGGTGGATTGTTGCAGGAAGTTTACAGAGGAAAGCAAAATACGGTATGCTTGGAGCAAATACGCTGAGCTAGAGAGGTCTCTTGCTGAGACTGAACTAGCTAGAACTATCTTTGAGCTTGCAATCTCTCAGTCAGCACTTGACATGCCCTAACTGCTATGGAAGGTAAAATATTCAGTCCAATAGATTCAAAAAAGTAAAATATTTCTCAGACTTTGAATTGCTTGGATCATTGAAATTTTATTTTATTTTTGTGGCAGACGTATATAGGTTTTGAGATATCAGAAGGAGAATCAGAGAGGACGTGAGCTTTATATGAGCGACTATAGGACCACACAAAGCATTACAAGGTGTGGCGGTGTAGGTTAGTTTTGCAAAGTTTGAAGCTTATGCTGCGGATCAAGAAGAAGACAAGGAAGAGGAAGACCAAGAAGAAATAGTTGCTATTGAACTAAAAAAGAGTGCATCAGACGTGCCTGAGGTAGTTTTAAAACTACATGTTATATGAATTTTGATTATAACCTTGAGATATATATTAACTGCTTTTTTTCTCTCTATATTCTTTCTTCTGCTCAGCTCTTTTCGAGAGAGCCAACAGCTACTACAAAGACTCTGCACCAGAGTTGAAAGAAGAATGAGCTACACTATTGGAAGACTGGCTTAACATGTAGACCAACTTTGGTAATCTCGAGGATGTGAGTGTGGTACAATCTAATCTCCCGAAGAATCCCAAGAAGAAAAAAACAACCACTAGAGAAGATGGGTCTACAGAGTACATTTTGCAATTCATATATCATTTTTCAAGTTTGATATCTTTCGATTTTGATGATCGAAGGCTTAATGTGAACATTTTGTTGGAATCTTTGGCAGGTATGAAGAATACATTGATTACCTATATCCAGAAGAATCGCAGACAACAAATCTCAAGATTCTTGAAGCTGCTTACAAGTGGAAGAAGCAGAAACTTGCAGCTTCTGAGGAGGATTACGATTATTACCAAGTTTCTTTTGAGTTATATCAAAACTGTGAGTTGATATTTTTTGGATTGTGTTAAAACTCACTGTTATTGTTGTTTGTTTATTTTGGCATTAGACCTTTAGGTTTGTGTTCTCTGTACATCGCCATTGTTGTTATGTTATAGTCACTAACATGTATCTAACAATTGCTTAAACTTTTGTTTGTCCTCCATGGTGATTTGAATAATGCTGATTTTGGAATATTATATGCTGCCATGTATGCATTAAATTTTGTCTTTGTTGGTTTTTGATATTTTTTTTAAACTTTCAGAGTATTGACTTGAAATTCCATTTTGAAATCGAATTCAAGCCTCATGTTGTTTCTGAATTGAGTGGTATTATAAAAAAAAAGAATTCCAATGTAATTCTGCCATTAAAACCTTATATTTTTTGTTTAAATAACAAACACAAATTTCTAACAATGTTTATAGTAGAAAGATGACATTGGTCACACTTTTAACTTCGTCTCTCTTATATAAGATTCAATGCGAGGACATCCATATTTATGAGTTTAATATTCATAATTTGCCTAGATTACAATTTTACAATTCAAGTTGCTTTGACACCATCTAATAAAATATGTTTTCATTTTGGATATTTGATACGATTTGTACGAACAAATAAAAAAAATTTACACATCTATAATTTAGTGAAAAATAAATATTTCTTTATAAAAATTGCATTTGAAAAATATAATAACAAATAAGAATTGAATGATAAAATATTAGAAAATTTATATAGATAGAAAAAAGTTATGTAATATATATCACAGAATCTTTGTAAAGAATAATAATACAATTTTTAAAGTTGTATATGAAACTCTCTATATGAAGTTTTACAACAATGTTTCTTGATTTAGCTTTTGGCCATTTTTGACCCGCTCATCAAGGTTCATTCTTTACTATTCTCAAATTCAAATTTGGCAATTTAGTTTTCTACCTCTTTAGATATCTTTATTGTTCTTTCTAATAATTTGTCTTTTGAGTCAGAAAATGAATTAGATATATTTTCTTCTGGTTTATGTTCGTATAGATAATAAATCGAACTCCAGCATAAAAATTACAATATTGGAATGTCATGTCTTCCTTATTATATTTATTCACTGTACGCACATGTTTTCATGGGAGAGATAATAGAAATTCAGGATCTCAAGTCTCCGTCACGATGATGACACCAGGCGGAAGAAAGTATAAAACCAACTACAACTCTGAGAACGGTGAAGAACTTGAAATGTTAGAAATTCCAACAAAATACCTTCTCATTAATATAGAAACAACTATTGTTTTTTTTGGACAAACAACTATTGTAAACAATCAAAACAAAACATATTTTATCACGTAATACCTCCTCACACATAAAATTTTCTAAAAGACAAAAATCATTAACATATACATTTTTACAAATGCAAATCTAAAACGCCAACGACAAAATCATAGAAAAAAAATAATAATCTAAATTAGAAGTAAAGTATATCCCCCCGTAGGGCGGGGCCCATCCTAGTAAAGAATATTCTATTGTACCTACCATCGCAGTTTTATCCACTAGCCAATATTCAATATATACAACTTCAATAATTGATACTACATATAAATAAAATAATAAGCACTTTGATTTTTTTTGTCAACAATAAGCACTTTGATTAAAGTCAAATTTTCGATAGTCAAAGAAAAAGAAACACGTTTTTTTTTGAGCAACAGAAAAAGAAACAATTAAAAACCATATTTGTCAGTCACGGCTTGCAATTGTGAGATGAATTGAGGTTATCTACAAACGCTGACTTGACTTCCAAGTTCACAACCATAAAAGATATCATCCAAAAGCATAAAATAAAAAAAAAAGAAAACACTCTTGAAACTCTCAACCGCGTGTTGTTGTGAACCTGAAGTTACTGTCTGGACTCAGCAACCACGTAGTGTACCAATCCAAGCCGGTGGCTGCATTCCGGTCTGCTCATAAACCGTATCAAGAACAGGTGGCAACATCTTGTAGAGTCCAGCAATATCCTTCATAAACCACTACTCATCCCTGATCAACACCAGCACCACCTTGGTTCCACACGCTTATCTTAGGCTGTAAGTCCCTGATGGCCATAGCATTGGTCTTGGCGATATCTTGATAAATCCCATTGTTGATCATCAAGAAGTCTCTCATTGCTGAGTAGTTGTTGTCAACTGCACCAAGAAAGAGTCTTGATATAAGTCCCTTGAGCATTGGCCATGGAGACAAGTCCCTCAGCATCTTTCTGTTTAGCATAGAAGGCTGCATCAGCTGCAGCTTTAGTCGCCTCGGCTTGCTTCTGCTTCTCGTACAAAACAGCTTCTGCTCTTCTTTTGCTTGTCGTATAGCTCCCAGTTTGCTTCTTGCACCTGTCATAATAACAACAATAAAAATGTCATGATCTGAGAGGAGAGAAAATTAAAGCAAGGTCTAGGGTCGGTTTTGGACATAGCCCGGATTAAAACATTCTCCTTAAACTCTAAATTTTAGAGATTTATTATACATATGTCACATGACCTCTAAGATTGTGGATTTTTAGAATTAAAATTAACCTAAAAATGTTTATGTTATCTGAGACTTTGAATCGATGCATTACCTTAGTCTCATATTCAACAGTGCTTTGCTAAGGAACTCAGCTTTGAGCTTCTCTGTGCCGAGTCAAAGCATTCATTTTCTCAACTTGAGTTTGAAGCTCAGCTTCCTCATAGCACACTGCCTTGGCAAGCTTCAACCTCAGCCCCACACGAGAGCTTTTGGTCAAAGCAGCTTTTGAATCGCAAGTGCTGCATCAGCCTGAGCAACAAGAGCCGCCTTCTCATTCTGAAACACTTGGACCTCACTCTTCACCTTGATCTCTTCCTTTGTCCCTTCTCCCTAGCCTCTGAGTGGGAGATGATCTTTGACTCAGCGTCAATCTTTGCTGCATTCTGGATGGTGAGTCCGGTACGTTCTTTGGCACCGACTTCTCCTTTCATCTTTGCTTCTGCTACATCGATCTGGGCTGGTTAGCTGCTTCCATCTGTGTCTTCTGACCCAAGTAAGAGAAGAAATACTCATGTCCAGGCACGTCGACGAGCTGCTTAACATTGGCGTTGTAGATAACAAGACCAAACTGGTTTAGCTCAGTTGGACCTTCTCAAATACTCCTTCTTGAACTCCTTTGTTCCTACAATTAATCAAAAATTTGATGTGATAAAAGTGTTACCGGCAAAAAACCTAGTACGTATCTAATCTAACAAGCTCAAACACTAGTATTTACTCTCACTATTTCTAAGATATATGATTTTATGTTTTTACGCATATTAAAAATATATTGAATTTTGATAATAATATAGTTTTGTGATTACTAATCCTATAATTGCTCACCCCCAAAAGTGTTTTAATAAGTAAATTAAAACTTCAAATTTATCATTATTAAAGAATAAAAAAGAGAGGAAAAAAACCAAAATACCACTAAATCAAGTTTTTGTTCCCCCAAACTAGCACTCAATGTCCAAAAGTCACAAATAGCACTCAAAAGGTGGGGTTTAGGTTTAGAATTTAGGGTTTATGGTTAGAGTTTAGGTTTTAGGGTTTAGAGTTGAGAAGTGGGTTTTGGGGATAAGATTTCAAATTTTGAAAAATAAAAAAAATTTAAATTTTTCAAAAGATAAAATGGTATTTTGGTCATTTTAGTTTTTGAGTGCTATTTTTGTGAATAAACTTAGAAATGTGCTATTTTGGAGATTTGCCCTAAAAAAAAACCTTCTAGAAACATGAACCATGTATTTTTGAAAAAGTTTTTATTTAAGGTTAAAACTGTTTTTGGAACAAAGTTTTTTTATAAACATTTAATTTCTAGAAAAAGGGAGTATATTACCTTGAGACTTTCTTCCATGTTTCCTGGAGGCAACAAGAACACGAGTCTCTCCTTCAATAACACCCTGGAACAAGCTCGTTGACGTGGTTCGAGTGCTTATCATGCTGAGACATAAGCATGGCGTACAACAAGAGAGCGTGAGGGTCATCGACGCGAGGACCGATGGTCGAATGATGAAGTGAAAACGGCGGGGATGACAAAAGGGAGCTTCTCGGAACTCATGGCCTGGACCCCGAACGTGTAGTTGGACCGGCGAGAAACGTCGAAGACGGTGCAGGATTGCCATGGAAACACCCAAGACTTCTTGGCAAGCTTGATGTCTTGGATACCACCAGGTTGATGGCAAGATAATCGACGATCTCTAGCACTTCTGTTGTACACCCATTTTCTTCTCTTTGGAACGTGGGTCTTTTTTTTTGTTTCTTGAGATGTACGCTTTGACTATATAACTCCTCAAAACGCGTAGTATTTAGGAAAATCAGGAGGAAATTATAAAATATAATTTTCAACTGCCTTATGAGAATCTTGCCTGTTCGATTTGGCTGATCTGCACGATTTCAAAAAAAAACAATTGTCAACGTCTACTAAATCAATTCTTCTATACCAAATTAATGATATTTATATAAGAGTATTATTCGATTTTCAATTGGTACCTACTACTTCGAAATTGCTTAATTTTATTTAGTTGACGATGGCAAAAAAATCATGTTAATATCTACATACATTTACTTTGGATATTAATTAGCAACTATGTTTTGATATGATATATTTGTAATGGGGTTTAATGCTGATATTTCATTTATCTGTAAAATTAAGTAATATGTAAGATATATTATAGTGGAGGTATATAACACATAGATTTTGAAAAAAATTCAAAAATATAAAAATATTGTTTTAAAGCATAGTGCATCTTTCACTAACATATGATGAATGTCAAAGAATTTTGAAACTTTTGTTGTCTCCGTTTTCTCTAGAAAGTATCGATTTTATATTGGTTAATCCACCAATTTAGGGAATATTATGTAGTTTTACTAAATTAATTGACAAAAATTAATAACGATGTTCATTTTACCATGAAAGAGAATTTATTAAACATTAATACAAACGTAGAATTTATTTATAAATTTTAAAATAACACTAAAGATCATAGCTTCAGTATATAATAGACATTTACTGAAAAACTCAATATCTTCGTAGGGTTAACACATAGAATTTGAAAAAAATTCAAAATATAAAATAATATTTTAATGCATAGTTGCATCTACACTAACATATGATGAAGGTAAAAGAGGTTTGGAACCTTTGTTGTCTCCGTTTTTCTAGAGATAGCGATTTTATAGTGGTTTAGTCCACCAAGTAGAGAGTATAATGAGTTTTACTAAATTAATGACAAAAAAATTAAACGCTTCTCATGTACCATGAAATAGAGTTCAATATACACCAATCCAAATGTAGAATGTGTTTAGAAATTTAAAACAACACTAAAGATCATAGGCTTCAGTATAAAGAGCATTTTTCGAAAAATTTAATATTTTCGTAGGGGGTTAACACATAGATTTTGTAAAAAATTCAAAAAAGTGAAAATACTGTTTTAATGCATATTCTTGCATCATTCACTAACATATGATGACAGTAAAAGAGGTTTTAAAACTTTTGTTGTCTCTGTTTTTCTAGAAAAATAGCAATTTTATAGTGGTTAGTCACCAATTTAGGGAGTATTATGAAGTTTTACTAAATTAAATGACAAAAAATAAACGATTCTCATGTACCATGAAAGAAAGTTTAATATACATTAATACAAATGTAGAATGTGTTTAGAAGTTTTAAAACAACATAAAGATCATAGCCTTCAGTATATAGAACATTTACCGAAAAAATAAATATTTTCATAGGGGTTGTTAACACATAGATTTTGAGAAAAAATCAAAAATATAAAATATTGTTTTAATGAATAGTTGCATTCTTATAAATATGATGAAGAGATGAAAGAGGTTTGGAACTTTTGTTGTCTCCATTTCTAGAGAATAACGATTTTATATTGCTTAGTCCACCAATTTAGGAAGTATATGAAGTTTTACTAAATTAATTGACAAAAAAATTAAAACGATGCTCAGTACCATGAAAGAGAGTTTAATATACATTAATACAAACGTAGAATGTGTTAGAAGTTTTAAAAAAACACTAAAGATCATAGGCTTCAGTATATAGAAAATTTACCGAAAAATTTAATATTTTCGTAAGGGTTAGTTAACACATAGATTTTGAGAAAAATTCAAAAAATGAAAACTCTATACTATTAAAAGGGAATCACTCCTAAAAAATCTACTTAAACAAGGTTGTTGGACCATTTCATTAGACTTAACTATTATTGGGTCTTAACTTAATTCTCCTAACTATATAATACTTTACATAATTTAAATGAAACCATTTATTTTCTCATAATCTATTATACTAATTGCTCTAACAATAAATCCATATGAATATATGATAGATTATCAAATGTGATCATTACCACATATAATTCTATTAATAGTATAAACTTTTAATGGTTTAGTTATGTTATTAATAGGTATATAATTTGTATTTAAAATTTTAGTATTCATTGGTCCTACTTTGGTTTATATTTTTCTCATGCTCGATTATTTATGAAATTCAGCTTAATTTTGATTTTTTTTCTCAGTTTGGTACGGTTCAGTGTACTGGTTAAATGTACTCAAACCTATACATTATCTCTTATATAAGAAAAATGTATTTAATTTCAAAAAATAAAACCGCGCTTTCTAAGAGGCGGGTCCAAATTAGTACTGTTTTAATACATAGTTTATCCTTCACTAACATACGATGAAGTTCAAAGAGGTTTGGAACTTTTGTTGTCTCCATTCTCTAGAAAATAGCGCATTTTATAGTGGTTAGTCCACCAATTTAGGGAGTTATTATGAAGTTTTACTAAATTTAATTGACAAAATAATTAAAGCGATGCCCATGTACCATGAAATAGAGTTTAATATAAATTAATACAAATGTAGAATGTGTTTAGAATATTATAAAACAAACAGTAAAGATCATAGGCTTCAATATATAGACCATTTACCGAAAAATTAATATTTCGTAGGGGGATTAACACATAGATTTAAGAAAAATTCAAAAATATGAAAATATTATTTTAATGCATAGTTGCTCTTTCCACTATAATATGATGAATGTCAAGAGGTTTGGAACTTGTTGTTGTTCGTTTTCTTTAAGAAAATAGAGATTTTATAATGATAGTCCACCAATTTAGGGAGTCTTATGAAGTTTTACTAAAATTAATTGACACAAAATTAAAACATTTTCATTATACTATAAAAGAGAGTTTAATATAAATTAATAC
>NW_026016685.1:0-45912 GCF_020379485.1 Brassica napus | reverse complement strand
TGACAGCTTCCTTGTCATTTTCTAATAAAACCAGGATGAATCGCGATGTAAGAAGGTGATTTTGATACATAAAGTAATGGAGAAATCACTAGGAAGTTGAATAAATCTCATAGGAGTTAGGATGAAGAAGCTATCCCACTTTCAAATCAGGTGATCCCAGTTTTCCTGTTTGGGAATATGACAGCTTCTTTGTCATTCTAATCAAACCAGGATGAATCGCGATGTAAGAAGCTTGATTTTGATACATAAAGTAATGGAGAATCACTAGGAAGTTGAATAAATCTCATAGGATTAGGATGAAGAAGCTATCCCACATTCAAATCAGGTGATCCCAGTTTTCCTGTTTGGGAATATGACAGCTTCTTTGTCATTCTAATCGAACCAGAATGAATCGCGATGTAAGAAGCTTGATTTTGATATATAAAGTAATGGAAATCACTAGGAAGTTGAATAAATCTCATAGGAGTTAGGATGAAGAAGCTATCCCACTTTCAAATCAGGTGATCCCAGTTTTCCTGTTTGGGAATATGACAGCTTCCTTGTCATTCTAATCAAACCAGGATGAATCGCGATGTAAGAAGCTTGATTTTGATATATAAAGTAATGGAGAATCACTAGGAAGTTGAATAAATCTCATAGGAGTTAGGATGAAGAAGCTATCCCACTTTCAAATCAGGTGATCCCAGTTTTTCTGTTTAGGAATATGACAGCTTCTTTGTCATTCTAATCAAACCAGGATGAATCGCGATGTAAGAAGCTTGATTTTTATATATAAAGTAATGGAGAATCACTAGGAAGTTGAATAAATCTCATAGGAGTTAGGATGAAGAAGCTATCCCACTTTCAAATCAGGTGATCCCAGTTTTCTGTTTGGGAATATGACAGCTTCTTGTCATTCTAATCAAACCAGGATGAATCGCGATGTAAGAAGCTTGATTTTATACATAAAGTATGGAGAATCACTAGGAAGTTGAATAAATCTCATAGGAGTTAGGATGAAGAAGCTATCCACTTCAAATCAGGTGATCCAAGTTTCCTGTTTGGGAATATGACGCTTCTTTGTCATTCTAATCAAACCAGGATGAATCGCGATGTAAGAAGCTTGATTTGATATATAAGTAATGGAGAATCACTAGGAAGTTGAATAAATCTCATAGGAGTTAGGATGAAGAAGCTATCCCACTTTCAAATCAGGTGATCCCAGTTTTCCTGTTTGGAATATGACAGCTTCTTTGTCATTCTAATCAAACCAGGATGATCGCGATGTAAGAAGCTTGATTTTGATCATAAAGTAATGGAGAATCACTAGGAAGTTGAATAAATCTCATAGGAGTTAGGATGAAGAAGCTATCCCACTTTCAAATCAGGTGATCCCAGTTTCCTGTTTGGAATATGACAGCTTCTTGTCATTCTAATCAAACCAGGATGAATCGCGATGTAAGAAGTTGATTTTGATACATAAAGTAATGGAGAATCACTAGGAAGTTGAATAAATCTCATAGGAGTTAGGATGAAGAAGCTATCCACTTTCAAATCAGGTGATCCCAGTTTTCCTGTTTGGAATATGACAGCTTCTTTGTCATTCTAATCAAACCAGGATGAATCGCGATGTAAGAAGCTTGATTTTGATATATATAAAGTAATGGAGAATCACTAGGAAGTTGAATAAATCTCATAGGAGTTAGGATGAAGAAGCTATCCCACTTTCAAATCAGGTGATCCCAGTTTTCCTGTTTGGGAATATGACAGCTTCTTTGTCATTCTAATCAAACCAGGATGAATCGCGATGTAAGAAGCTTGATTTTGATACATAAAGTAATGGAGAATCACTAGGAAGTTGAATAAATCTCATAGGAGTTAGGATGAAGAAGCTATCCCACTTTCAAATCAGGTGATCCCAGTTTTCCTGTTTGGGAATATGACAGCTTCTTGTCATTCTAATCAAACCAGGATGAATCGCGATGTAAGAAGCTTGATTTTGATACATAAAGTAATGGAGAATCACTAGGAAGTTGAATAAATCTCATAGGAGTTAGGATGAAGAAGCTATCCCACTTTCAAATCAGGTGATCCCAGTTTTCCTGTTTGGGAATATGACAGCTTCTTTGTCATTCTAATCAAACCAGGATGAATCGCGATGTAAGAAGCTTGATTTTGATACATAAAGTAATGGAGAATCACTAGGAAGTTGAATAAATCTCATAGGAGTTAGGATGAAGAAGCTATCCCACTTTCAAATCAGGTGATCCCAGTTTTCCTGTTTGGGAATATGACAGCTTCTTTGTCATTCTAATCAAACCAGGATGAATCGCGATGTAAGAAGCTTGATTTTGATACATAAAGTAATGGAGAATCACTAGGAAGTTGAATAAATCTCATAGGAGTTAGGATGAAGAAGCTATCCCACTTTCAAATCAGGTGATCCCAGTTTTCCTGTTTGGGAATATGACAGCTTCTTTGTCATTCTAATCAAACCAGGATGAATCGCGATGTAAGAAGCTTGATTTTGATACATAAAGTAATGGAGAATCACTAGGAAGTTGAATAAATCTCATAGGAGTTAGGATGAAGAAGCTATCCCACTTTCAAATCAGGTGATCCCAGTTTTCCTGTTTGGGAATATGACAGCTTCCTTGTCATTCTAATCAAACCAGGATGAATCGCGATGTAAGAAGCTTGATTTTGATACATAAAGTAATGGAGAATCACTAGGAAGTTGAATAAATCTCATAGGAGTTAGGATGAAGAAGCTATCCCACTTTCAAATCAGGTGATCCCAGTTTTTCTGTTTGGGAATATGACAGCTTCTTGTCATTCTAATCAAACCAGGATGAATCGCGATGTAAGAAGCTTGATTTTGATACATAAAGTAATGGAGAATCACTAGGAAGTTGAATAAATCTCATAGGAGTTAGGATGAAGAAGCTATCCCACTTTCAAATCAGGTGATCCCAGTTTTCCTGTTTGGGAATATGACAGCTTCCTTGTCATTCTAATCAAACCAGGATGAATCGCGATGTAAGAAGCTTGATTTGATACATAAAGTAATGGAGAATCACTAGGAAGTTGAATAAATCTCATAGGAGTTAGGATGAAGAAGCTATCCCACTTTCAAATCAGGTGATCCCAGTTTTCTGTTTGGGAATATGACAGCTTCTTGTCATTCTAATCAAACCAGGATGAATCGCGATGTAAGAAGCTTGATTTTGATACATAAAGTAATGGAGAATCACTAGGAAGTTGAATAAATCTCATAGGAGTTAGGATGAAGAAGCTATCCCACTTTCAAATCAGGTGATCCCAGTTTTCCTGTTTGGGAATATGACAGCTTCTTTGTCATTCTAATCAAACCAGGATGAATCGCGATGTAAGAAGCTTGATTTTGATACATAAAGTAATGGAGAATCACTAGGAAGTTGAATAAATCTCATAGGAGTTAGGATGAAGAAGCTATCCCACTTTCAAATCAGGTGATCCCAGTTTTCTGTTTGGGAATATGACAGCTTCTTTGTCATTCTAATCAAACCAGGATGAATCGCGATGTAAGAAGCTTGATTTTGATACATAAAGTAATGGAGAATCACTAGGAAGTTGAATAAATCTCATAGGAGTTAGGATGAAGAAGCTATCCCACTTTCAAATCAGGTGATCCCAGTTTTTCTGTTTGGGAATATGACAGCTTCTTTGTCATTCTAATCAAACCAGGATGAATCGCGATGTAAGAAGCTTGATTTGATACATAAAGTAATGGAGAATCACTAGGAAGTTGAATAAATCTCATAGGAGTTAGGATGAAGAAGCTATCCCACTTTCAAATCAGGTGATCCCAGTTTTTCTGTTTGGGAATATGACAGCTTCCTTGTCATTCTAATCAAACCAGGATGAATCGCGATGTAAGAAGCTTGATTTTGATACATAAAGTAATGGAGAATCACTAGGAAGTTGAATAAATCTCATAGGAGTTAGGATGAAGAAGCTATCCCACTTTCAAATCAGGTGATCCCAGTTTTCCTGTTTGGGAATATGACAGCTTCTTTGTCATTCTAATCAAACCAGGATGAATCGCGATGTAAGAAGCTTGATTTTGATACATAAAGTAATGGAGAATCACTAGGAAGTTGAATAAATCTCATAGGAGTTAGGATGAAGAAGCTATCCCACTTTCAAATCAGGTGATCCCAGTTTTCCTGTTTGGGAATATGACAGCTTCTTTGTCATTCTAATCAAACCAGGATGAATCGCGATGTAAGAAGCTTGATTTTGATACATAAAGTAATGGAGAATCACTAGGAGTTGAATAAATCTCATAGGAGTTAGGATGAAGAAGCTATCCCACTTTCAAATCAGGTGATCCCAGTTTTCTGTTTAGGAATATGACAGCTTCTTTGTCATTCTAATCAAACCAGGATGAATCGCGATGTAAGAAGCTTGATTTTGATACATAAAGTAATGGAGAATCACTAGGAAGTTGAATAAATCTCATAGGAGTTAGGATGAAGAAGCTATCCCACTTTCAAATCAGGTGATCCCAGTTTTCCTGTTTGGGAATATGACAGCTTCTTTGTCATTCTAATCAAACCAGGATGAATCGCGATGTAAGAAGCTTGATTTTGATATATAAAGTAATGGAGAATCACTAGGAAGTTGAATAAATCTCATAGGAGTTAGGATGAAGAAGCTATCCCACTTTCAAATCAGGTGATCCCAGTTTTCTGTTTGGGAATATGACAGCTTCTTTGTCATTCTAATCAAACCAGGATGAATCGCGATGTAAGAAGCTTGATTTTGATACATAAAGTAATGGAGAATCACTAGGAAGTTGAATAAATCTCATAGGAGTTAGGATGAAGAAGCTATCCCACTTTCAAATCAGGTGATCCCAGTTTTCCTGTTTGGGAATATGACAGCTTCTTTGTCATTCTAATCAAACCAGGATGAATCGCGATGTAAGAAGCTTGATTTTGATACATAAAGTAATGGAGAATCACTAGGAAGTTGAATAAATCTCATAGGAGTTAGGATGAAGAAGCTATCCCACTTTCAAATCAGGTGATCCCAGTTTTCCTGTTTGGGAATATGACAGCTTCTTTGTCATTCTAATCAAACCAGGATGAATCGCGATGTAAGAAGCTTGATTTTGATACATAAAGTAATGGAGAATCACTAGGAAGTTGAATAAATCTCATAGGAGTTAGGATGAAGAAGCTATCCCACTTTCAAATCAGGTGATCCCAGTTTTCCTGTTTGGGAATATGACAGCTTCTTTGTCATTCTAATCAAACCAGGATGAATCGCGATGTAAGAAGCTTGATTTTATATAAAGTAATGGAGAATCACTAGGAAGTTGAATAAATCTCATAGGAGTTAGGATGAAGAAGCTATCCCACTTTCAAATCAGGTGATCCCAGTTTTCCTGTTTGGGAATATGACAGCTTCTTTGTCATTCTAATCAAACCAGGATGAATCGCGATGTAAGAAGCTTGATTTGATACATAAAGTAATGGAGAATCACTAGGAAGTTGAATAAATCTCATAGGAGTTAGGATGAAGAAGCTATCCCACTTTCAAATCAGGTGATCCCAGTTTTCCTGTTTGGGAATATGACAGCTTCTTGTCATTCTAATCAAACCAGGATGAATCGCGATGTAAGAAGCTTGATTTTGATACATAAAGTAATGGAGAATCACTAGGAAGTTGAATAAATCTCATAGGAGTTAGGATGAAGAAGCTATCCCACTTTCAAATCAGGTGATCCCAGTTTTCCTGTTTGGGAATATGACAGCTTCTTTGT
The DNA here is from genome assembly GCF_020379485.1 of Brassica napus. Taxonomy (NCBI): domain Eukaryota; kingdom Viridiplantae; phylum Streptophyta; class Magnoliopsida; order Brassicales; family Brassicaceae; genus Brassica; species Brassica napus. The sequence goes on along the minus strand of NW_026016685.1, from coordinate 40,121 downwards.
CATTCTAATCAAACCAGGATGAATCGCGATGTAAGAAGCTTGATTTTGATACATAAAGTAATGGAGAATCACTAGGAAGTTGAATAAATCTCATAGGAGTTAGGATGAAGAAGCTATCCCACTTTCAAATCAGGTGATCCCAGTTTTCCTGTTTGGGAATATGACAGCTTCTTTGTCATTCTAATCAAACCAGGATGAATCGCGATGTAAGAAGCTTGATTTTGATACATAAAGTAATGGAGAATCACTAGGAAGTTGAATAAATCTCATAGGAGTTAGGATGAAGAAGCTATCCCACTTTCAAATCAGGTGATCCCAGTTTTCCTGTTTGGGAATATGACAGCTTCTTGTCATTCTAATCAAACCAGGATGAATCGCGATGTAAGAAGCTTGATTTTGATACATAAAGTAATGGAGAATCACTAGGAAGTTGAATAAATCTCATAGGAGTTAGGATGAAGAAGCTATCCCACTTTCAAATCAGGTGATCCCAGTTTTCCTGTTTGGGAATATGACAGCTTCTTTGTCATTCTAATCAAACCAGGATGAATCGCGATGTAAGAAGCTTGATTTTGATACATAAAGTAATGGAGAATCACTAGGAAGTTGAATAAATCTCATAGGAGTTAGGATGAAGAAGCTATCCCACTTTCAAATCAGGTGATCCCAGTTTTCCTGTTTGGGAATATGACAGCTTCTTTGTCATTCTAATCAAACCAGGATGAATCGCGATGTAAGAAGCTTGATTTTGATACATAAAGTAATGGAGAATCACTAGGAAGTTGAATAAATCTCATAGGAGTTAGGATGAAGAAGCTATCCCACTTTCAAATCAGGTGATCCCAGTTTTCCTGTTTGGGAATATGACAGCTTCTTTGTCATTCTAATCAAACCAGGATGAATCGCGATGTAAGAAGCTTGATTTTGATACATAAAGTAATGGAGAATCACTAGGAAGTTGAATAAATCTCATAGGAGTTAGGATGAAGAAGCTATCCCACTTTCAAATCAGGTGATCCCAGTTTTCCTGTTTGGGAATATGACAGCTTCCTTGTCATTCTAATCAAACCAGGATGAATCGCGATGTAAGAAGCTTGATTTTGATACATAAAGTAATGGAGAATCACTAGGAAGTTGAATAAATCTCATAGGAGTTAGGATGAAGAAGCTATCCCACTTTCAAATCAGGTGATCCCAGTTTTCCTGTTTGGGAATATGACAGCTTCTTTGTCATTCTAATCAAACCAGGATGAATCGCGATGTAAGAAGCTTGATTTTGATACATAAAGTAATGGAGAATCACTAGGAAGTTGAATAAATCTCATAGGAGTTAGGATGAAGAAGCTATCCCACTTTCAAATCAGGTGATCCCAGTTTTCCTGTTTGGGAATATGACAGCTTCCTTGTCATTCTAATCAAACCAGGATGAATCGCGATGTAAGAAGCTTGATTTTGATACATAAAGTAATGGAGAATCACTAGGAAGTTGAATAAATCTCATAGGAGTTAGGATGAAGAAGCTATCCCACTTTCAAATCAGGTGATCCCAGTTTTCCTGTTTGGGAATATGACAGCTTCTTTGTCATTCTAATCAAACCAGGATGAATCGCGATGTAAGAAGCTTGATTTTGATACATAAAGTAATGGAGAATCACTAGGAAGTTGAATAAATCTCATAGGAGTTAGGATGAAGAAGCTATCCCACTTTCAAATCAGGTGATCCCAGTTTTCCTGTTTGGGAATATGACAGCTTCCTTGTCATTCTAATCAAACCAGGATGAATCGCGATGTAAGAAGCTTGATTTTGATACATAAAGTAATGGAGAATCACTAGGAAGTTGAATAAATCTCATAGGAGTTAGGATGAAGAAGCTATCCCACTTTCAAATCAGGTGATCCCAGTTTTCCTGTTTGGGAATATGACAGCTTCTTTGTCATTCTAATCAAACCAGGATGAATCGCGATGTAAGAAGCTTGATTTTGATACATAAAGTAATGGAGAATCACTAGGAAGTTGAATAAATCTCATAGGAGTTAGGATGAAGAAGCTATCCCACTTTCAAATCAGGTGATCCCAGTTTTCCTGTTTGGGAATATGACAGCTTCTTTGTCATTCTAATCAAACCAGGATGAATCGCGATGTAAGAAGCTTGATTTTGATACATAAAGTAATGGAGAATCACTAGGAAGTTGAATAAATCTCATAGGAGTTAGGATGAAGAAGCTATCCCACTTTCAAATCAGGTGATCCCAGTTTTCCTGTTTGGGAATATGACAGCTTCCTTGTCATTCTAATCAAACCAGGATGAATCGCGATGTAAGAAGCTTGATTTTGATACATAAAGTAATGGAGAATCACTAGGAAGTTGAATAAATCTCATAGGAGTTAGGATGAAGAAGCTATCCCACTTTCAAATCAGGTGATCCCAGTTTTCCTGTTTGGGAATATGACAGCTTCCTTGTCATTCTAATCAAACCAGGATGAATCGCGATGTAAGAAGCTTGATTTTGATACATAAAGTAATGGAGAATCACTAGGAAGTTGAATAAATCTCATAGGAGTTAGGATGAAGAAGCTATCCCACTTTCAAATCAGGTGATCCCAGTTTTCCTGTTTGGGAATATGACAGCTTCTTTGTCATTCTAATCAAACCAGGATGAATCGCGATGTAAGAAGCTTGATTTTGATACATAAAGTAATGGAGAATCACTAGGAAGTTGAATAAATCTCATAGGAGTTAGGATGAAGAAGCTATCCCACTTTCAAATCAGGTGATCCCAGTTTTCCTGTTTGGGAATATGACAGCTTCTTGTCATTCTAATCAAACCAGGATGAATCGCGATGTAAGAAGCTTGATTTTGATACATAAAGTAATGGAGAATCACTAGGAAGTTGAATAAATCTCATAGGAGTTAGGATGAAGAAGCTATCCCACTTTCAAATCAGGTGATCCCAGTTTTCCTGTTTGGGAATATGACAGCTTCTTTGTCATTCTAATCAAACCAGGATGAATCGCGATGTAAGAAGCTTGATTTTGATACATAAAGTAATGGAGAATCACTAGGAAGTTGAATAAATCTCATAGGAGTTAGGATGAAGAAGCTATCCCACTTTCAAATCAGGTGATCCCAGTTTTCCTGTTTGGGAATATGACAGCTTCTTGTCATTCTAATCAAACCAGGATGAATCGCGATGTAAGAAGCTTGATTTTGATACATAAAGTAATGGAGAATCACTAGGAAGTTGAATAAATCTCATAGGAGTTAGGATGAAGAAGCTATCCCACTTTCAAATCAGGTGATCCCAGTTTTCCTGTTTGGGAATATGACAGCTTCTTGTCATTCTAATCAAACCAGGATGAATCGCGATGTAAGAAGCTTGATTTTGATACATAAAGTAATGGAGAATCACTAGGAAGTTGAATAAATCTCATAGGAGTTAGGATGAAGAAGCTATCCCACTTTCAAATCAGGTGATCCCAGTTTTCCTGTTTGGGAATATGACAGCTTCTTTGTCATTCTAATCAAACCAGGATGAATCGCGATGTAAGAAGCTTGATTTTGATACATAAAGTAATGGAGAATCACTAGGAAGTTGAATAAATCTCATAGGAGTTAGGATGAAGAAGCTATCCCACTTTCAAATCAGGTGATCCCAGTTTTCCTGTTTGGGAATATGACAGCTTCTTTGTCATTCTAATCAAACCAGGATGAATCGCGATGTAAGAAGCTTGATTTTGATACATAAAGTAATGGAGAATCACTAGGAAGTTGAATAAATCTCATAGGAGTTAGGATGAAGAAGCTATCCCACTTTCAAATCAGGTGATCCCAGTTTTCCTGTTTGGGAATATGACAGCTTCTTTGTCATTCTAATCAAACCAGGATGAATCGCGATGTAAGAAGCTTGATTTTGATACATAAAGTAATGGAGAATCACTAGGAAGTTGAATAAATCTCATAGGAGTTAGGATGAAGAAGCTATCCCACTTTCAAATCAGGTGATCCCAGTTTTCCTGTTTGGGAATATGACAGCTTCTTTGTCATTCTAATCAAACCAGGATGAATCGCGATGTAAGAAGCTTGATTTTGATACATAAAGTAATGGAGAATCACTAGGAAGTTGAATAAATCTCATAGGAGTTAGGATGAAGAAGCTATCCCACTTTCAAATCAGGTGATCCCAGTTTTCCTGTTTGGGAATATGACAGCTTCCTTGTCATTCTAATCAAACCAGGATGAATCGCGATGTAAGAAGCTTGATTTTGATACATAAAGTAATGGAGAATCACTAGGAAGTTGAATAAATCTCATAGGAGTTAGGATGAAGAAGCTATCCCACTTTCAAATCAGGTGATCCCAGTTTTCCTGTTTGGGAATATGACAGCTTCCTTGTCATTCTAATCAAACCAGGATGAATCGCGATGTAAGAAGCTTGATTTTGATACATAAAGTAATGGAGAATCACTAGGAAGTTGAATAAATCTCATAGGAGTTAGGATGAAGAAGCTATCCCACTTTCAAATCAGGTGATCCCAGTTTTCCTGTTTGGGAATATGACAGCTTCTTTGTCATTCTAATCAAACCAGGATGAATCGCGATGTAAGAAGCTTGATTTTGATACATAAAGTAATGGAGAATCACTAGGAAGTTGAATAAATCTCATAGGAGTTAGGATGAAGAAGCTATCCCACTTTCAAATCAGGTGATCCCAGTTTTCCTGTTTGGGAATATGACAGCTTCCTTGTCATTCTAATCAAACCAGGATGAATCGCGATGTAAGAAGCTTGATTTTGATACATAAAGTAATGGAGAATCACTAGGAAGTTGAATAAATCTCATAGGAGTTAGGATGAAGAAGCTATCCCACTTTCAAATCAGGTGATCCCAGTTTTCCTGTTTGGGAATATGACAGCTTCTTTGTCATTCTAATCAAACCAGGATGAATCGCGATGTAAGAAGCTTGATTTTGATACATAAAGTAATGGAGAATCACTAGGAAGTTGAATAAATCTCATAGGAGTTAGGATGAAGAAGCTATCCCACTTTCAAATCAGGTGATCCCAGTTTTCCTGTTTGGGAATATGACAGCTTCCTTGTCATTCTAATCAAACCAGGATGAATCGCGATGTAAGAAGCTTGATTTTGATACATAAAGTAATGGAGAATCACTAGGAAGTTGAATAAATCTCATAGGAGTTAGGATGAAGAAGCTATCCCACTTTCAAATCAGGTGATCCCAGTTTTCCTGTTTGGGAATATGACAGCTTCCTTGTCATTCTAATCAAACCAGGATGAATCGCGATGTAAGAAGCTTGATTTTGATACATAAAGTAATGGAGAATCACTAGGAAGTTGAATAAATCTCATAGGAGTTAGGATGAAGAAGCTATCCCACTTTCAAATCAGGTGATCCCAGTTTTCCTGTTTGGGAATATGACAGCTTCTTTGTCATTCTAATCAAACCAGGATGAATCGCGATGTAAGAAGCTTGATTTTGATACATAAAGTAATGGAGAATCACTAGGAAGTTGAATAAATCTCATAGGAGTTAGGATGAAGAAGCTATCCCACTTTCAAATCAGGTGATCCCAGTTTTCCTGTTTGGGAATATGACAGCTTCTTTGTCATTCTAATCAAACCAGGATGAATCGCGATGTAAGAAGCTTGATTTTGATACATAAAGTAATGGAGAATCACTAGGAAGTTGAATAAATCTCATAGGAGTTAGGATGAAGAAGCTATCCCACTTTCAAATCAGGTGATCCCAGTTTTCCTGTTTGGGAATATGACAGCTTCTTGTCATTCTAATCAAACCAGGATGAATCGCGATGTAAGAAGCTTGATTTTGATACATAAAGTAATGGAGAATCACTAGGAAGTTGAATAAATCTCATAGGAGTTAGGATGAAGAAGCTATCCCACTTTCAAATCAGGTGATCCCAGTTTTCCTGTTTGGGAATATGACAGCTTCTTTGTCATTCTAATCAAACCAGGATGAATCGCGATGTAAGAAGCTTGATTTTGATACATAAAGTAATGGAGAATCACTAGGAAGTTGAATAAATCTCATAGGAGTTAGGATGAAGAAGCTATCCCACTTTCAAATCAGGTGATCCCAGTTTTCCTGTTTGGGAATATGACAGCTTCTTTGTCATTCTAATCAAACCAGGATGAATCGCGATGTAAGAAGCTTGATTTTGATACATAAAGTAATGGAGAATCACTAGGAAGTTGAATAAATCTCATAGGAGTTAGGATGAAGAAGCTATCCCACTTTCAAATCAGGTGATCCCAGTTTTCCTGTTTGGGAATATGACAGCTTCCTTGTCATTCTAATCAAACCAGGATGAATCGCGATGTAAGAAGCTTGATTTTGATACATAAAGTAATGGAGAATCACTAGGAAGTTGAATAAATCTCATAGGAGTTAGGATGAAGAAGCTATCCCACTTTCAAATCAGGTGATCCCAGTTTTCCTGTTTGGGAATATGACAGCTTCTTTGTCATTCTAATCAAACCAGGATGAATCGCGATGTAAGAAGCTTGATTTTGATACATAAAGTAATGGAGAATCACTAGGAAGTTGAATAAATCTCATAGGAGTTAGGATGAAGAAGCTATCCCACTTTCAAATCAGGTGATCCCAGTTTTCCTGTTTGGGAATATGACAGCTTCTTGTCATTCTAATCAAACCAGGATGAATCGCGATGTAAGAAGCTTGATTTTGATACATAAAGTAATGGAGAATCACTAGGAAGTTGAATAAATCTCATAGGAGTTAGGATGAAGAAGCTATCCCACTTTCAAATCAGGTGATCCCAGTTTTCCTGTTTGGGAATATGACAGCTTCTTTGTCATTCTAATCAAACCAGGATGAATCGCGATGTAAGAAGCTTGATTTTGATACATAAAGTAATGGAGAATCACTAGGAAGTTGAATAAATCTCATAGGAGTTAGGATGAAGAAGCTATCCCACTTTCAAATCAGGTGATCCCAGTTTTCCTGTTTGGGAATATGACAGCTTCCTTGTCATTCTAATCAAACCAGGATGAATCGCGATGTAAGAAGCTTGATTTTGATACATAAAGTAATGGAGAATCACTAGGAAGTTGAATAAATCTCATAGGAGTTAGGATGAAGAAGCTATCCCACTTTCAAATCAGGTGATCCCAGTTTTCCTGTTTGGGAATATGACAGCTTCTTTGTCATTCTAATCAAACCAGGATGAATCGCGATGTAAGAAGCTTGATTTTGATACATAAAGTAATGGAGAATCACTAGGAAGTTGAATAAATCTCATAGGAGTTAGGATGAAGAAGCTATCCCACTTTCAAATCAGGTGATCCCAGTTTTCCTGTTTGGGAATATGACAGCTTCTTTGTCATTCTAATCAAACCAGGATGAATCGCGATGTAAGAAGCTTGATTTTGATACATAAAGTAATGGAGAATCACTAGGAAGTTGAATAAATCTCATAGGAGTTAGGATGAAGAAGCTATCCCACTTTCAAATCAGGTGATCCCAGTTTTCCTGTTTGGGAATATGACAGCTTCTTGTCATTCTAATCAAACCAGGATGAATCGCGATGTAAGAAGCTTGATTTTGATACATAAAGTAATGGAGAATCACTAGGAAGTTGAATAAATCTCATAGGAGTTAGGATGAAGAAGCTATCCCACTTTCAAATCAGGTGATCCCAGTTTTCCTGTTTGGGAATATGACAGCTTCTTTGTCATTCTAATCAAACCAGGATGAATCGCGATGTAAGAAGCTTGATTTTGATACATAAAGTAATGGAGAATCACTAGGAAGTTGAATAAATCTCATAGGAGTTAGGATGAAGAAGCTATCCCACTTTCAAATCAGGTGATCCCAGTTTTCCTGTTTGGGAATATGACAGCTTCCTTGTCATTCTAATCAAACCAGGATGAATCGCGATGTAAGAAGCTTGATTTTGATACATAAAGTAATGGAGAATCACTAGGAAGTTGAATAAATCTCATAGGAGTTAGGATGAAGAAGCTATCCCACTTTCAAATCAGGTGATCCCAGTTTTCCTGTTTGGGAATATGACAGCTTCCTTGTCATTCTAATCAAACCAGGATGAATCGCGATGTAAGAAGCTTGATTTTGATACATAAAGTAATGGAGAATCACTAGGAAGTTGAATAAATCTCATAGGAGTTAGGATGAAGAAGCTATCCCACTTTCAAATCAGGTGATCCCAGTTTTCCTGTTTGGGAATATGACAGCTTCTTTGTCATTCTAATCAAACCAGGATGAATCGCGATGTAAGAAGCTTGATTTTGATACATAAAGTAATGGAGAATCACTAGGAAGTTGAATAAATCTCATAGGAGTTAGGATGAAGAAGCTATCCCACTTTCAAATCAGGTGATCCCAGTTTTCCTGTTTGGGAATATGACAGCTTCCTTGTCATTCTAATCAAACCAGGATGAATCGCGATGTAAGAAGCTTGATTTTGATACATAAAGTAATGGAGAATCACTAGGAAGTTGAATAAATCTCATAGGAGTTAGGATGAAGAAGCTATCCCACTTTCAAATCAGGTGATCCCAGTTTTCCTGTTTGGGAATATGACAGCTTCTTTGTCATTCTAATCAAACCAGGATGAATCGCGATGTAAGAAGCTTGATTTTGATACATAAAGTAATGGAGAATCACTAGGAAGTTGAATAAATCTCATAGGAGTTAGGATGAAGAAGCTATCCCACTTTCAAATCAGGTGATCCCAGTTTTCCTGTTTGGGAATATGACAGCTTCTTTGTCATTCTAATCAAACCAGGATGAATCGCGATGTAAGAAGCTTGATTTTGATACATAAAGTAATGGAGAATCACTAGGAAGTTGAATAAATCTCATAGGAGTTAGGATGAAGAAGCTATCCCACTTTCAAATCAGGTGATCCCAGTTTTCCTGTTTGGGAATATGACAGCTTCCTTGTCATTCTAATCAAACCAGGATGAATCGCGATGTAAGAAGCTTGATTTTGATACATAAAGTAATGGAGAATCACTAGGAAGTTGAATAAATCTCATAGGAGTTAGGATGAAGAAGCTATCCCACTTTCAAATCAGGTGATCCCAGTTTTCCTGTTTGGGAATATGACAGCTTCTTTGTCATTCTAATCAAACCAGGATGAATCGCGATGTAAGAAGCTTGATTTTGATACATAAAGTAATGGAGAATCACTAGGAAGTTGAATAAATCTCATAGGAGTTAGGATGAAGAAGCTATCCCACTTTCAAATCAGGTGATCCCAGTTTTCCTGTTTGGGAATATGACAGCTTCCTTGTCATTCTAATCAAACCAGGATGAATCGCGATGTAAGAAGCTTGATTTTGATACATAAAGTAATGGAGAATCACTAGGAAGTTGAATAAATCTCATAGGAGTTAGGATGAAGAAGCTATCCCACTTTCAAATCAGGTGATCCCAGTTTTCCTGTTTGGGAATATGACAGCTTCTTGTCATTCTAATCAAACCAGGATGAATCGCGATGTAAGAAGCTTGATTTTGATACATAAAGTAATGGAGAATCACTAGGAAGTTGAATAAATCTCATAGGAGTTAGGATGAAGAAGCTATCCCACTTTCAAATCAGGTGATCCCAGTTTTCCTGTTTGGGAATATGACAGCTTCTTTGTCATTCTAATCAAACCAGGATGAATCGCGATGTAAGAAGCTTGATTTTGATACATAAAGTAATGGAGAATCACTAGGAAGTTGAATAAATCTCATAGGAGTTAGGATGAAGAAGCTATCCCACTTTCAAATCAGGTGATCCCAGTTTTCCTGTTTGGGAATATGACAGCTTCTTGTCATTCTAATCAAACCAGGATGAATCGCGATGTAAGAAGCTTGATTTTGATACATAAAGTAATGGAGAATCACTAGGAAGTTGAATAAATCTCATAGGAGTTAGGATGAAGAAGCTATCCCACTTTCAAATCAGGTGATCCCAGTTTTCCTGTTTGGGAATATGACAGCTTCTTTGTCATTCTAATCAAACCAGGATGAATCGCGATGTAAGAAGCTTGATTTTGATACATAAAGTAATGGAGAATCACTAGGAAGTTGAATAAATCTCATAGGAGTTAGGATGAAGAAGCTATCCCACTTTCAAATCAGGTGATCCCAGTTTTCCTGTTTGGGAATATGACAGCTTCTTTGTCATTCTAATCAAACCAGGATGAATCGCGATGTAAGAAGCTTGATTTTGATACATAAAGTAATGGAGAATCACTAGGAAGTTGAATAAATCTCATAGGAGTTAGGATGAAGAAGCTATCCCACTTTCAAATCAGGTGATCCCAGTTTTCCTGTTTGGGAATATGACAGCTTCCTTGTCATTCTAATCAAACCAGGATGAATCGCGATGTAAGAAGCTTGATTTTGATACATAAAGTAATGGAGAATCACTAGGAAGTTGAATAAATCTCATAGGAGTTAGGATGAAGAAGCTATCCCACTTTCAAATCAGGTGATCCCAGTTTTCCTGTTTGGGAATATGACAGCTTCTTTGTCATTCTAATCAAACCAGGATGAATCGCGATGTAAGAAGCTTGATTTTGATACATAAAGTAATGGAGAATCACTAGGAAGTTGAATAAATCTCATAGGAGTTAGGATGAAGAAGCTATCCCACTTTCAAATCAGGTGATCCCAGTTTTCCTGTTTGGGAATATGACAGCTTCTTGTCATTCTAATCAAACCAGGATGAATCGCGATGTAAGAAGCTTGATTTTGATACATAAAGTAATGGAGAATCACTAGGAAGTTGAATAAATCTCATAGGAGTTAGGATGAAGAAGCTATCCCACTTTCAAATCAGGTGATCCCAGTTTTCCTGTTTGGGAATATGACAGCTTCCTTGTCATTCTAATCAAACCAGGATGAATCGCGATGTAAGAAGCTTGATTTTGATACATAAAGTAATGGAGAATCACTAGGAAGTTGAATAAATCTCATAGGAGTTAGGATGAAGAAGCTATCCCACTTTCAAATCAGGTGATCCCAGTTTTCCTGTTTGGGAATATGACAGCTTCTTTGTCATTCTAATCAAACCAGGATGAATCGCGATGTAAGAAGCTTGATTTTGATACATAAAGTAATGGAGAATCACTAGGAAGTTGAATAAATCTCATAGGAGTTAGGATGAAGAAGCTATCCCACTTTCAAATCAGGTGATCCCAGTTTTCCTGTTTGGGAATATGACAGCTTCTTTGTCATTCTAATCAAACCAGGATGAATCGCGATGTAAGAAGCTTGATTTTGATACATAAAGTAATGGAGAATCACTAGGAAGTTGAATAAATCTCATAGGAGTTAGGATGAAGAAGCTATCCCACTTTCAAATCAGGTGATCCCAGTTTTCCTGTTTGGGAATATGACAGCTTCCTTGTCATTCTAATCAAACCAGGATGAATCGCGATGTAAGAAGCTTGATTTTGATACATAAAGTAATGGAGAATCACTAGGAAGTTGAATAAATCTCATAGGAGTTAGGATGAAGAAGCTATCCCACTTTCAAATCAGGTGATCCCAGTTTTCCTGTTTGGGAATATGACAGCTTCTTTGTCATTCTAATCAAACCAGGATGAATCGCGATGTAAGAAGCTTGATTTTGATACATAAAGTAATGGAGAATCACTAGGAAGTTGAATAAATCTCATAGGAGTTAGGATGAAGAAGCTATCCCACTTTCAAATCAGGTGATCCCAGTTTTCCTGTTTGGGAATATGACAGCTTCCTTGTCATTCTAATCAAACCAGGATGAATCGCGATGTAAGAAGCTTGATTTTGATACATAAAGTAATGGAGAATCACTAGGAAGTTGAATAAATCTCATAGGAGTTAGGATGAAGAAGCTATCCCACTTTCAAATCAGGTGATCCCAGTTTTCCTGTTTGGGAATATGACAGCTTCCTTGTCATTCTAATCAAACCAGGATGAATCGCGATGTAAGAAGCTTGATTTTGATACATAAAGTAATGGAGAATCACTAGGAAGTTGAATAAATCTCATAGGAGTTAGGATGAAGAAGCTATCCCACTTTCAAATCAGGTGATCCCAGTTTTCCTGTTTGGGAATATGACAGCTTCTTGTCATTCTAATCAAACCAGGATGAATCGCGATGTAAGAAGCTTGATTTTGATACATAAAGTAATGGAGAATCACTAGGAAGTTGAATAAATCTCATAGGAGTTAGGATGAAGAAGCTATCCCACTTTCAAATCAGGTGATCCCAGTTTTCCTGTTTGGGAATATGACAGCTTCCTTGTCATTCTAATCAAACCAGGATGAATCGCGATGTAAGAAGCTTGATTTTGATACATAAAGTAATGGAGAATCACTAGGAAGTTGAATAAATCTCATAGGAGTTAGGATGAAGAAGCTATCCCACTTTCAAATCAGGTGATCCCAGTTTTCCTGTTTGGGAATATGACAGCTTCTTTGTCATTCTAATCAAACCAGGATGAATCGCGATGTAAGAAGCTTGATTTTGATACATAAAGTAATGGAGAATCACTAGGAAGTTGAATAAATCTCATAGGAGTTAGGATGAAGAAGCTATCCCACTTTCAAATCAGGTGATCCCAGTTTTCCTGTTTGGGAATATGACAGCTTCTTTGTCATTCTAATCAAACCAGGATGAATCGCGATGTAAGAAGCTTGATTTTGATACATAAAGTAATGGAGAATCACTAGGAAGTTGAATAAATCTCATAGGAGTTAGGATGAAGAAGCTATCCCACTTTCAAATCAGGTGATCCCAGTTTTCCTGTTTGGGAATATGACAGCTTCCTTGTCATTCTAATCAAACCAGGATGAATCGCGATGTAAGAAGCTTGATTTTGATACATAAAGTAATGGAGAATCACTAGGAAGTTGAATAAATCTCATAGGAGTTAGGATGAAGAAGCTATCCCACTTTCAAATCAGGTGATCCCAGTTTTCCTGTTTGGGAATATGACAGCTTCCTTGTCATTCTAATCAAACCAGGATGAATCGCGATGTAAGAAGCTTGATTTTGATACATAAAGTAATGGAGAATCACTAGGAAGTTGAATAAATCTCATAGGAGTTAGGATGAAGAAGCTATCCCACTTTCAAATCAGGTGATCCCAGTTTTCCTGTTTGGGAATATGACAGCTTCTTTGTCATTCTAATCAAACCAGGATGAATCGCGATGTAAGAAGCTTGATTTTGATACATAAAGTAATGGAGAATCACTAGGAAGTTGAATAAATCTCATAGGAGTTAGGATGAAGAAGCTATCCCACTTTCAAATCAGGTGATCCCAGTTTTCCTGTTTGGGAATATGACAGCTTCTTTGTCATTCTAATCAAACCAGGATGAATCGCGATGTAAGAAGCTTGATTTTGATACATAAAGTAATGGAGAATCACTAGGAAGTTGAATAAATCTCATAGGAGTTAGGATGAAGAAGCTATCCCACTTTCAAATCAGGTGATCCCAGTTTTCCTGTTTGGGAATATGACAGCTTCTTGTCATTCTAATCAAACCAGGATGAATCGCGATGTAAGAAGCTTGATTTTGATACATAAAGTAATGGAGAATCACTAGGAAGTTGAATAAATCTCATAGGAGTTAGGATGAAGAAGCTATCCCACTTTCAAATCAGGTGATCCCAGTTTTCCTGTTTGGGAATATGACAGCTTCTTTGTCATTCTAATCAAACCAGGATGAATCGCGATGTAAGAAGCTTGATTTTGATACATAAAGTAATGGAGAATCACTAGGAAGTTGAATAAATCTCATAGGAGTTAGGATGAAGAAGCTATCCCACTTTCAAATCAGGTGATCCCAGTTTTCCTGTTTGGGAATATGACAGCTTCCTTGTCATTCTAATCAAACCAGGATGAATCGCGATGTAAGAAGCTTGATTTTGATACATAAAGTAATGGAGAATCACTAGGAAGTTGAATAAATCTCATAGGAGTTAGGATGAAGAAGCTATCCCACTTTCAAATCAGGTGATCCCAGTTTTCCTGTTTGGGAATATGACAGCTTCTTTGTCATTCTAATCAAACCAGGATGAATCGCGATGTAAGAAGCTTGATTTTGATACATAAAGTAATGGAGAATCACTAGGAAGTTGAATAAATCTCATAGGAGTTAGGATGAAGAAGCTATCCCACTTTCAAATCAGGTGATCCCAGTTTTCCTGTTTGGGAATATGACAGCTTCTTTGTCATTCTAATCAAACCAGGATGAATCGCGATGTAAGAAGCTTGATTTTGATACATAAAGTAATGGAGAATCACTAGGAAGTTGAATAAATCTCATAGGAGTTAGGATGAAGAAGCTATCCCACTTTCAAATCAGGTGATCCCAGTTTTCCTGTTTGGGAATATGACAGCTTCCTTGTCATTCTAATCAAACCAGGATGAATCGCGATGTAAGAAGCTTGATTTTGATACATAAAGTAATGGAGAATCACTAGGAAGTTGAATAAATCTCATAGGAGTTAGGATGAAGAAGCTATCCCACTTTCAAATCAGGTGATCCCAGTTTTCCTGTTTGGGAATATGATAGCTTCTTGTCATTCTAATCAAACCAGGATGAATCGCGATGTAAGAAGCTTGATTTTGATACATAAAGTAATGGAGAATCACTAGGAAGTTGAATAAATCTCATAGGAGTTAGGATGAAGAAGCTATCCCACTTTCAAATCAGGTGATCCCAGTTTTCCTGTTTGGGAATATGACAGCTTCCTTGTCATTCTAATCAAACCAGGATGAATCGCGATGTAAGAAGCTTGATTTTGATACATAAAGTAATGGAGAATCACTAGGAAGTTGAATAAATCTCATAGGAGTTAGGATGAAGAAGCTATCCCACTTTCAAATCAGGTGATCCCAGTTTTCCTGTTTGGGAATATGACAGCTTCCTTGTCATTCTAATCAAACCAGGATGAATCGCGATGTAAGAAGCTTGATTTTGATACATAAAGTAATGGAGAATCACTAGGAAGTTGAATAAATCTCATAGGAGTTAGGATGAAGAAGCTATCCCACTTTCAAATCAGGTGATCCCAGTTTTCCTGTTTGGGAATATGACAGCTTCTTTGTCATTCTAATCAAACCAGGATGAATCGCGATGTAAGAAGCTTGATTTTGATACATAAAGTAATGGAGAATCACTAGGAAGTTGAATAAATCTCATAGGAGTTAGGATGAAGAAGCTATCCCACTTTCAAATCAGGTGATCCCAGTTTTCCTGTTTGGGAATATGACAGCTTCTTTGTCATTCTAATCAAACCAGGATGAATCGCGATGTAAGAAGCTTGATTTTGATACATAAAGTAATGGAGAATCACTAGGAAGTTGAATAAATCTCATAGGAGTTAGGATGAAGAAGCTATCCCACTTTCAAATCAGGTGATCCCAGTTTTCCTGTTTGGGAATATGACAGCTTCTTTGTCATTCTAATCAAACCAGGATGAATCGCGATGTAAGAAGCTTGATTTTGATACATAAAGTAATGGAGAATCACTAGGAAGTTGAATAAATCTCATAGGAGTTAGGATGAAGAAGCTATCCCACTTTCAAATCAGGTGATCCCAGTTTTCCTGTTTGGGAATATGACAGCTTCCTTGTCATTCTAATCAAACCAGGATGAATCGCGATGTAAGAAGCTTGATTTTGATACATAAAGTAATGGAGAATCACTAGGAAGTTGAATAAATCTCATAGGAGTTAGGATGAAGAAGCTATCCCACTTTCAAATCAGGTGATCCCAGTTTTCCTGTTTGGGAATATGACAGCTTCTTGTCATTCTAATCAAACCAGGATGAATCGCGATGTAAGAAGCTTGATTTTGATACATAAAGTAATGGAGAATCACTAGGAAGTTGAATAAATCTCATAGGAGTTAGGATGAAGAAGCTATCCCACTTTCAAATCAGGTGATCCCAGTTTTCCTGTTTGGGAATATGACAGCTTCTTTGTCATTCTAATCAAACCAGGATGAATCGCGATGTAAGAAGCTTGATTTTGATACATAAAGTAATGGAGAATCACTAGGAAGTTGAATAAATCTCATAGGAGTTAGGATGAAGAAGCTATCCCACTTTCAAATCAGGTGATCCCAGTTTTCCTGTTTGGGAATATGACAGCTTCTTTGTCATTCTAATCAAACCAGGATGAATCGCGATGTAAGAAGCTTGATTTTGATACATAAAGTAATGGAGAATCACTAGGAAGTTGAATAAATCTCATAGGAGTTAGGATGAAGAAGCTATCCCACTTTCAAATCAGGTGATCCCAGTTTTCCTGTTTGGGAATATGACAGCTTCCTTGTCATTCTAATCAAACCAGGATGAATCGCGATGTAAGAAGCTTGATTTTGATACATAAAGTAATGGAGAATCACTAGGAAGTTGAATAAATCTCATAGGAGTTAGGATGAAGAAGCTATCCCACTTTCAAATCAGGTGATCCCAGTTTTCCTGTTTGGGAATATGACAGCTTCTTTGTCATTCTAATCAAACCAGGATGAATCGCGATGTAAGAAGCTTGATTTTGATACATAAAGTAATGGAGAATCACTAGGAAGTTGAATAAATCTCATAGGAGTTAGGATGAAGAAGCTATCCCACTTTCAAATCAGGTGATCCCAGTTTTCCTGTTTGGGAATATGACAGCTTCTTTGTCATTCTAATCAAACCAGGATGAATCGCGATGTAAGAAGCTTGATTTTGATACATAAAGTAATGGAGAATCACTAGGAAGTTGAATAAATCTCATAGGAGTTAGGATGAAGAAGCTATCCCACTTTCAAATCAGGTGATCCCAGTTTTCCTGTTTGGGAATATGACAGCTTCTTTGTCATTCTAATCAAACCAGGATGAATCGCGATGTAAGAAGCTTGATTTTGATACATAAAGTAATGGAGAATCACTAGGAAGTTGAATAAATCTCATAGGAGTTAGGATGAAGAAGCTATCCCACTTTCAAATCAGGTGATCCCAGTTTTCCTGTTTGGGAATATGACAGCTTCTTGTCATTCTAATCAAACCAGGATGAATCGCGATGTAAGAAGCTTGATTTTGATACATAAAGTAATGGAGAATCACTAGGAAGTTGAATAAATCTCATAGGAGTTAGGATGAAGAAGCTATCCCACTTTCAAATCAGGTGATCCCAGTTTTCCTGTTTGGGAATATGACAGCTTCTTGTCATTCTAATCAAACCAGGATGAATCGCGATGTAAGAAGCTTGATTTTGATACATAAAGTAATGGAGAATCACTAGGAAGTTGAATAAATCTCATAGGAGTTAGGATGAAGAAGCTATCCCACTTTCAAATCAGGTGATCCCAGTTTTCCTGTTTGGGAATATGACAGCTTCTTTGTCATTCTAATCAAACCAGGATGAATCGCGATGTAAGAAGCTTGATTTTGATACATAAAGTAATGGAGAATCACTAGGAAGTTGAATAAATCTCATAGGAGTTAGGATGAAGAAGCTATCCCACTTTCAAATCAGGTGATCCCAGTTTTCCTGTTTGGGAATATGACAGCTTCCTTGTCATTCTAATCAAACCAGGATGAATCGCGATGTAAGAAGCTTGATTTTGATACATAAAGTAATGGAGAATCACTAGGAAGTTGAATAAATCTCATAGGAGTTAGGATGAAGAAGCTATCCCACTTTCAAATCAGGTGATCCCAGTTTTCCTGTTTGGGAATATGACAGCTTCTTGTCATTCTAATCAAACCAGGATGAATCGCGATGTAAGAAGCTTGATTTTGATACATAAAGTAATGGAGAATCACTAGGAAGTTGAATAAATCTCATAGGAGTTAGGATGAAGAAGCTATCCCACTTTCAAATCAGGTGATCCCAGTTTTCCTGTTTGGGAATATGACAGCTTCTTTGTCATTCTAATCAAACCAGGATGAATCGCGATGTAAGAAGCTTGATTTTGATACATAAAGTAATGGAGAATCACTAGGAAGTTGAATAAATCTCATAGGAGTTAGGATGAAGAAGCTATCCCACTTTCAAATCAGGTGATCCCAGTTTTCCTGTTTGGGAATATGACAGCTTCTTTGTCATTCTAATCAAACCAGGATGAATCGCGATGTAAGAAGCTTGATTTTGATACATAAAGTAATGGAGAATCACTAGGAAGTTGAATAAATCTCATAGGAGTTAGGATGAAGAAGCTATCCCACTTTCAAATCAGGTGATCCCAGTTTTCCTGTTTGGGAATATGACAGCTTCTTGTCATTCTAATCAAACCAGGATGAATCGCGATGTAAGAAGCTTGATTTTGATACATAAAGTAATGGAGAATCACTAGGAAGTTGAATAAATCTCATAGGAGTTAGGATGAAGAAGCTATCCCACTTTCAAATCAGGTGATCCCAGTTTTCCTGTTTGGGAATATGATAGCTTCTTGTCATTCTAATCAAACCAGGATGAATCGCGATGTAAGAAGCTTGATTTTGATACATAAAGTAATGGAGAATCACTAGGAAGTTGAATAAATCTCATAGGAGTTAGGATGAAGAAGCTATCCCACTTTCAAATCAGGTGATCCCAGTTTTCCTGTTTGGGAATATGACAGCTTCCTTGTCATTCTAATCAAACCAGGATGAATCGCGATGTAAGAAGCTTGATTTTGATACATAAAGTAATGGAGAATCACTAGGAAGTTGAATAAATCTCATAGGAGTTAGGATGAAGAAGCTATCCCACTTTCAAATCAGGTGATCCCAGTTTTCCTGTTTGGGAATATGACAGCTTCCTTGTCATTCTAATCAAACCAGGATGAATCGCGATGTAAGAAGCTTGATTTTGATACATAAAGTAATGGAGAATCACTAGGAAGTTGAATAAATCTCATAGGAGTTAGGATGAAGAAGCTATCCCACTTTCAAATCAGGTGATCCCAGTTTTCCTGTTTGGGAATATGACAGCTTCTTTGTCATTCTAATCAAACCAGGATGAATCGCGATGTAAGAAGCTTGATTTTGATACATAAAGTAATGGAGAATCACTAGGAAGTTGAATAAATCTCATAGGAGTTAGGATGAAGAAGCTATCCCACTTTCAAATCAGGTGATCCCAGTTTTCCTGTTTGGGAATATGACAGCTTCCTTGTCATTCTAATCAAACCAGGATGAATCGCGATGTAAGAAGCTTGATTTTGATACATAAAGTAATGGAGAATCACTAGGAAGTTGAATAAATCTCATAGGAGTTAGGATGAAGAAGCTATCCCACTTTCAAATCAGGTGATCCCAGTTTTCCTGTTTGGGAATATGACAGCTTCCTTGTCATTCTAATCAAACCAGGATGAATCGCGATGTAAGAAGCTTGATTTTGATACATAAAGTAATGGAGAATCACTAGGAAGTTGAATAAATCTCATAGGAGTTAGGATGAAGAAGCTATCCCACTTTCAAATCAGGTGATCCCAGTTTTCCTGTTTGGGAATATGACAGCTTCTTTGTCATTCTAATCAAACCAGGATGAATCGCGATGTAAGAAGCTTGATTTTGATACATAAAGTAATGGAGAATCACTAGGAAGTTGAATAAATCTCATAGGAGTTAGGATGAAGAAGCTATCCCACTTTCAAATCAGGTGATCCCAGTTTTCCTGTTTGGGAATATGACAGCTTCCTTGTCATTCTAATCAAACCAGGATGAATCGCGATGTAAGAAGCTTGATTTTGATACATAAAGTAATGGAGAATCACTAGGAAGTTGAATAAATCTCATAGGAGTTAGGATGAAGAAGCTATCCCACTTTCAAATCAGGTGATCCCAGTTTTCCTGTTTGGGAATATGACAGCTTCTTGTCATTCTAATCAAACCAGGATGAATCGCGATGTAAGAAGCTTGATTTTGATACATAAAGTAATGGAGAATCACTAGGAAGTTGAATAAATCTCATAGGAGTTAGGATGAAGAAGCTATCCCACTTTCAAATCAGGTGATCCCAGTTTTCCTGTTTGGGAATATGACAGCTTCTTTGTCATTCTAATCAAACCAGGATGAATCGCGATGTAAGAAGCTTGATTTTGATACATAAAGTAATGGAGAATCACTAGGAAGTTGAATAAATCTCATAGGAGTTAGGATGAAGAAGCTATCCCACTTTCAAATCAGGTGATCCCAGTTTTCCTGTTTGGGAATATGACAGCTTCCTTGTCATTCTAATCAAACCAGGATGAATCGCGATGTAAGAAGCTTGATTTTGATACATAAAGTAATGGAGAATCACTAGGAAGTTGAATAAATCTCATAGGAGTTAGGATGAAGAAGCTATCCCACTTTCAAATCAGGTGATCCCAGTTTTCCTGTTTGGGAATATGACAGCTTCCTTGTCATTCTAATCAAACCAGGATGAATCGCGATGTAAGAAGCTTGATTTTGATACATAAAGTAATGGAGAATCACTAGGAAGTTGAATAAATCTCATAGGAGTTAGGATGAAGAAGCTATCCCACTTTCAAATCAGGTGATCCCAGTTTTCCTGTTTGGGAATATGACAGCTTCTTTGTCATTCTAATCAAACCAGGATGAATCGCGATGTAAGAAGCTTGATTTTGATACATAAAGTAATGGAGAATCACTAGGAAGTTGAATAAATCTCATAGGAGTTAGGATGAAGAAGCTATCCCACTTTCAAATCAGGTGATCCCAGTTTTCCTGTTTGGGAATATGACAGCTTCCTTGTCATTCTAATCAAACCAGGATGAATCGCGATGTAAGAAGCTTGATTTTGATACATAAAGTAATGGAGAATCACTAGGAAGTTGAATAAATCTCATAGGAGTTAGGATGAAGAAGCTATCCCACTTTCAAATCAGGTGATCCCAGTTTTCCTGTTTGGGAATATGACAGCTTCTTTGTCATTCTAATCAAACCAGGATGAATCGCGATGTAAGAAGCTTGATTTTGATACATAAAGTAATGGAGAATCACTAGGAAGTTGAATAAATCTCATAGGAGTTAGGATGAAGAAGCTATCCCACTTTCAAATCAGGTGATCCCAGTTTTCCTGTTTGGGAATATGACAGCTTCCTTGTCATTCTAATCAAACCAGGATGAATCGCGATGTAAGAAGCTTGATTTTGATACATAAAGTAATGGAGAATCACTAGGAAGTTGAATAAATCTCATAGGAGTTAGGATGAAGAAGCTATCCCACTTTCAAATCAGGTGATCCCAGTTTTCCTGTTTGGGAATATGACAGCTTCTTTGTCATTCTAATCAAACCAGGATGAATCGCGATGTAAGAAGCTTGATTTTGATACATAAAGTAATGGAGAATCACTAGGAAGTTGAATAAATCTCATAGGAGTTAGGATGAAGAAGCTATCCCACTTTCAAATCAGGTGATCCCAGTTTTCCTGTTTGGGAATATGACAGCTTCCTTGTCATTCTAATCAAACCAGGATGAATCGCGATGTAAGAAGCTTGATTTTGATACATAAAGTAATGGAGAATCACTAGGAAGTTGAATAAATCTCATAGGAGTTAGGATGAAGAAGCTATCCCACTTTCAAATCAGGTGATCCCAGTTTTCCTGTTTGGGAATATGACAGCTTCTTTGTCATTCTAATCAAACCAGGATGAATCGCGATGTAAGAAGCTTGATTTTGATACATAAAGTAATGGAGAATCACTAGGAAGTTGAATAAATCTCATAGGAGTTAGGATGAAGAAGCTATCCCACTTTCAAATCAGGTGATCCCAGTTTTCCTGTTTGGGAATATGACAGCTTCTTGTCATTCTAATCAAACCAGGATGAATCGCGATGTAAGAAGCTTGATTTTGATACATAAAGTAATGGAGAATCACTAGGAAGTTGAATAAATCTCATAGGAGTTAGGATGAAGAAGCTATCCCACTTTCAAATCAGGTGATCCCAGTTTTCCTGTTTGGGAATATGACAGCTTCTTTGTCATTCTAATCAAACCAGGATGAATCGCGATGTAAGAAGCTTGATTTTGATACATAAAGTAATGGAGAATCACTAGGAAGTTGAATAAATCTCATAGGAGTTAGGATGAAGAAGCTATCCCACTTTCAAATCAGGTGATCCCAGTTTTCCTGTTTGGGAATATGACAGCTTCTTTGTCATTCTAATCAAACCAGGATGAATCGCGATGTAAGAAGCTTGATTTTGATACATAAAGTAATGGAGAATCACTAGGAAGTTGAATAAATCTCATAGGAGTTAGGATGAAGAAGCTATCCCACTTTCAAATCAGGTGATCCCAGTTTTCCTGTTTGGGAATATGACAGCTTCCTTGTCATTCTAATCAAACCAGGATGAATCGCGATGTAAGAAGCTTGATTTTGATACATAAAGTAATGGAGAATCACTAGGAAGTTGAATAAATCTCATAGGAGTTAGGATGAAGAAGCTATCCCACTTTCAAATCAGGTGATCCCAGTTTTCCTGTTTGGGAATATGACAGCTTCCTTGTCATTCTAATCAAACCAGGATGAATCGCGATGTAAGAAGCTTGATTTTGATACATAAAGTAATGGAGAATCACTAGGAAGTTGAATAAATCTCATAGGAGTTAGGATGAAGAAGCTATCCCACTTTCAAATCAGGTGATCCCAGTTTTCCTGTTTGGGAATATGACAGCTTCCTTGTCATTCTAATCAAACCAGGATGAATCGCGATGTAAGAAGCTTGATTTTGATACATAAAGTAATGGAGAATCACTAGGAAGTTGAATAAATCTCATAGGAGTTAGGATGAAGAAGCTATCCCACTTTCAAATCAGGTGATCCCAGTTTTCCTGTTTGGGAATATGACAGCTTCTTTGTCATTCTAATCAAACCAGGATGAATCGCGATGTAAGAAGCTTGATTTTGATACATAAAGTAATGGAGAATCACTAGGAAGTTGAATAAATCTCATAGGAGTTAGGATGAAGAAGCTATCCCACTTTCAAATCAGGTGATCCCAGTTTTCCTGTTTGGGAATATGACAGCTTCCTTGTCATTCTAATCAAACCAGGATGAATCGCGATGTAAGAAGCTTGATTTTGATACATAAAGTAATGGAGAATCACTAGGAAGTTGAATAAATCTCATAGGAGTTAGGATGAAGAAGCTATCCCACTTTCAAATCAGGTGATCCCAGTTTTCCTGTTTGGGAATATGACAGCTTCTTTGTCATTCTAATCAAACCAGGATGAATCGCGATGTAAGAAGCTTGATTTTGATACATAAAGTAATGGAGAATCACTAGGAAGTTGAATAAATCTCATAGGAGTTAGGATGAAGAAGCTATCCCACTTTCAAATCAGGTGATCCCAGTTTTCCTGTTTGGGAATATGACAGCTTCTTTGTCATTCTAATCAAACCAGGATGAATCGCGATGTAAGAAGCTTGATTTTGATACATAAAGTAATGGAGAATCACTAGGAAGTTGAATAAATCTCATAGGAGTTAGGATGAAGAAGCTATCCCACTTTCAAATCAGGTGATCCCAGTTTTCCTGTTTGGGAATATGACAGCTTCCTTGTCATTCTAATCAAACCAGGATGAATCGCGATGTAAGAAGCTTGATTTTGATACATAAAGTAATGGAGAATCACTAGGAAGTTGAATAAATCTCATAGGAGTTAGGATGAAGAAGCTATCCCACTTTCAAATCAGGTGATCCCAGTTTTCCTGTTTGGGAATATGACAGCTTCTTTGTCATTCTAATCAAACCAGGATGAATCGCGATGTAAGAAGCTTGATTTTGATACATAAAGTAGTGGAGAATCACTAGGAAGTTGAATAAATCTCATAGGAGTTAGGATGAAGAAGCTATCCCACTTTCAAATCAGGTGATCCCAGTTTTCCTGTTTGGGAATATGACAGCTTCCTTGTCATTCTAATCAAACCAGGATGAATCGCGATGTAAGAAGCTTGATTTTGATACATAAAGTAATGGAGAATCACTAGGAAGTTGAATAAATCTCATAGGAGTTAGGATGAAGAAGCTATCCCACTTTCAAATCAGGTGATCCCAGTTTTCCTGTTTGGGAATATGACAGCTTCTTTGTCATTCTAATCAAACCAGGATGAATCGCGATGTAAGAAGCTTGATTTTGATACATAAAGTAATGGAGAATCACTAGGAAGTTGAATAAATCTCATAGGAGTTAGGATGAAGAAGCTATCCCACTTTCAAATCAGGTGATCCCAGTTTTCCTGTTTGGGAATATGACAGCTTCCTTGTCATTCTAATCAAACCAGGATGAATCGCGATGTAAGAAGCTTGATTTTGATACATAAAGTAATGGAGAATCACTAGGAAGTTGAATAAATCTCATAGGAGTTAGGATGAAGAAGCTATCCCACTTTCAAATCAGGTGATCCCAGTTTTCCTGTTTGGGAATATGACAGCTTCCTTGTCATTCTAATCAAACCAGGATGAATCGCGATGTAAGAAGCTTGATTTTGATACATAAAGTAATGGAGAATCACTAGGAAGTTGAATAAATCTCATAGGAGTTAGGATGAAGAAGCTATCCCACTTTCAAATCAGGTGATCCCAGTTTTCCTGTTTGGGAATATGACAGCTTCCTTGTCATTCTAATCAAACCAGGATGAATCGCGATGTAAGAAGCTTGATTTTGATACATAAAGTAATGGAGAATCACTAGGAAGTTGAATAAATCTCATAGGAGTTAGGATGAAGAAGCTATCCCACTTTCAAATCAGGTGATCCCAGTTTTCCTGTTTGGGAATATGACAGCTTCTTTGTCATTCTAATCAAACCAGGATGAATCGCGATGTAAGAAGCTTGATTTGGATACATAAAGTAATGGAGAATCACTAGGAAGTTGAATAAATCTCATAGGAGTTAGGATGAAGAAGCTATCCCACTTTCAAATCAGGTGATCCCAGTTTTTCTGTTTGGGAATATGACAGCTTCTTTGTCATTCTAATCAAACCAGGATGAATCGCGATGTAAGAAGCTTGATTTTGATACATAAAGTAGTGGAGAATCACTAGGAAGTTGAATAAATCTCATAGGAGTTAGGATGAAGAAGCTATCCCACTTTCAAATCAGGTGATCCCAGTTTTCCTGTTTGGGAATATGACAGCTTCCTTGTCATTCTAATCAAACCAGGATGAATCGCGATGTAAGAAGCTTGATTTTGATACATAAAGTAATGGAGAATCACTAGGAAGTTGAATAAATCTCATAGGAGTTAGGATGAAGAAGCTATCCCACTTTCAAATCAGGTGATCCCAGTTTTCCTGTTTGGGAATATGACAGCTTCCTTGTCATTCTAATCAAACCAGGATGAATCGCGATGTAAGAAGCTTGATTTTGATACATAAAGTAATGGAGAATCACTAGGAAGTTGAATAAATCTCATAGGAGTTAGGATGAAGAAGCTATCCCACTTTCAAATCAGGTGATCCCAGTTTTCCTGTTTGGGAATATGACAGCTTCTTTGTCATTCTAATCAAACCAGGATGATCGCGATGTAAGAAGCTTGATTTTGATACATAAAGTAATGGAGAATCACTAGGAAGTTGAATAAATCTCATAGGAGTTAGGATGAAGAAGCTATCCCACTTTCAAATCAGGTGATCCCAGTTTTCCTGTTTGGGAATATAACAGCTTCCTTGTCATTCTAATCAAACCAGGATGAATCGCGATGTAAGAAGCTTGATTTTGATACATAAAGTAATGGAAATCACTAGGAAGTTGAATAAATCTCATAGGAGTTAGGATGAAGAAGCTATCCCACTTTCAAATCAGGTGATCCCAGTTTTCCTGTTTGGGAATATGACAGCTTCTTTGTCATTCTAATCAAACCAGGATGAATCGAGATGTAAGAAGCTTGATTTGGATACATAAAGTAGTGGAGAACCACCAGGAAGTTGAATAAATCTCATAGGAGTTAGGATGAAGAAGCTATCCCACTTTCAAATCAGGTGATCCCAGTTTTCCTGTTTGGGAATATGACAGCTTCCTTTTCATTCTAATCAAACCAGGATGAATCGCGATGTAAGAAGCTTGATTTTGATACATAAAGTAATGGAGAATCACTAGGAAGTTGAATAAATCTCATAGGAGTTAGGATGAAGAAGCTATCCCACTTTCAAATCAGGTGATCCCAGTTTTCCTGTTTGGGAATATGACAGCTTCTTTGTCATTCTAATCAAACCAGGATGAATCGCGATGTAAGAAGCTTGATTTTGATACATAAAGTAATGGAGAATCACTAGGAAGTTGAATAAATCTCATAGGAGTTAGGATGAAGAAGCTATCCCACTTTCAAATCAGGTGATCCCAGTTTTCCTGTTTGGGAATATGACAGCTTCTTTGTCATTCTAATCAAACCAGGATGAATCGCGATGTAAGAAGCTTGATTTTGATACATAAAGTAATGGAGAATCACTAGGAAGTTGAATAAATCTCATAGGAGTTAGGATGAAGAAGCTATCCCACTTTCAAATCAGGTGATCCCAGTTTTCCTTTTTGGGAATATGACAGCTTCCTTGTCATTCTAATCAAACCAGGATGAATCGCGATGTAAGAAGCTTGATTTTGATACATAAAGTAATGGAGAATCACTAGGAAGTTGAATAAATCTCATAGGAGTTAGGATGAAGAAGCTATCCCACTTTCAAATCAGGTGATCCCAGTTTTCCTGTTTGGGAATATGACAGCTTCTTTGTCATTCTAATCAAACCAGGATGAATCGCGATGTAAGAAGCTTGATTTTGATACATAAAGTAATGGAGAATCACTAGGAAGTTGAATAAATCTCATAGGAGTTAGGATGAAGAAGCTATCCCACTTTCAAATCAGGTGATCCCAGTTTTCCTGTTTGGGAATATGACAGCTTCCTTGTCATTCTAATCAAACCAGGATGAATCGCGATGTAAGAAGCTTGATTTTGATACATAAAGTAATGGAGAATCACTAGGAGTTGAATAAATCTCATAGGAGTTAGGATGAAGAAGCTATCCCACTTTCAAATCAGGTGATCCCAGTTTTCCTGTTTGGGAATATGACAGCTTCCTTGTCATTCTAATCAAACCAGGATGAATCGCGATGTAAGAAGCTTGATTTTGATACATAAAGTAATGGAGAATCACTAGGAAGTTGAATAAATCTCATAGGAGTTAGGATGAAGAAGCTATCCCACTTTCAAATCAGGTGATCCCAGTTTTCCTGTTTGGGAATATGACAGCTTCTTTGTCATTCTAATCAAACCAGGATGAATCGCGATGTAAGAAGCTTGATTTTGATACATAAAGTAGTGGAGAATCACTAGGAAGTTGAATAAATCTCATAGGAGTTAGGATGAAGAAGCTATCCCACTTTCAAATCAGGTGATCCCAGTTTTCCTGTTTGGGAATATGACAGCTTCCTTGTCATTCTAATCAAACCAGGATGAATCGCGATGTAAGAAGCTTGATTTTGATACATAAAGTAATGGAGAATCACTAGGAAGTTGAATAAATCTCATAGGAGTTAGGATGAAGAAGCTATCCCACTTTCAAATCAGGTGATCCCAGTTTTCCTGTTTGGGAATATGACAGCTTCCTTGTCATTCTAATCAAACCAGGATGAATCGCGATGTAAGAAGCTTGATTTTGATACATAAAGTAATGGAGAATCACTAGGAAGTTGAATAAATCTCATAGGAGTTAGGATGAAGAAGCTATCCCACTTTCAAATCAGGTGATCCCAGTTTTCCTGTTTGGGAATATGACAGCTTCTTTGTCATTCTAATCAAACCAGGATGAATCGCGATGTAAGAAGCTTGATTTTGATACATAAAGTAATGGAGAATCACTAGGAAGTTGAATAAATCTCATAGGAGTTAGGATGAAGAAGCTATCCCACTTTCAAATCAGGTGATCCCAGTTTTCCTGTTTGGGAATATGACAGCTTCCTTGTCATTCTAATCAAACCAGGATGAATCGCGATGTAAGAAGCTTGATTTTGATACATAAAGTAATGGAGAATCACTAGGAAGTTGAATAAATCTCATAGGAGTTAGGATGAAGAAGCTATCCCACTTTCAAATCAGGTGATCCCAGTTTTCCTGTTTGGGAATATGACAGCTTCCTTGTCATTCTAATCAAACCAGGATGAATCGCGATGTAAGAAGCTTGATTTTGATACATAAAGTAATGGAGAATCACTAGGAAGTTGAATAAATCTCATAGGAGTTAGGATGAAGAAGCTATCCCACTTTCAAATCAGGTGATCCCAGTTTTCCTGTTTGGGAATATGACAGCTTCTTTGTCATTCTAATCAAACCAGGATGAATCGCGATGTAAGAAGCTTGATTTTGATACATAAAGTAGTGGAGAATCACTAGGAAGTTGAATAAATCTCATAGGAGTTAGGATGAAGAAGCTATCCCACTTTCAAATCAGGTGATCCCAGTTTTCCTGTTTGGGAATATGACAGCTTCCTTGTCATTCTAATCAAACCAGGATGAATCGCGATGTAAGAAGCTTGATTTTGATACATAAAGTAATGGAGAATCACTAGGAAGTTGAATAAATCTCATAGGAGTTAGGATGAAGAAGCTATCCCACTTTCAAATCAGGTGATCCCAGTTTCCTGTTTGGGAATATGACAGCTTCCTTGTCATTCTAATCAAACCAGGATGAATCGCGATGTAAGAAGCTTGATTTTGATACATAAAGTAATGGAGAATCACTAGGAAGTTGAATAAATCTCATAGGAGTTAGGATGAAGAAGCTATCCCACTTTCAAATCAGGTGATCCCAGTTTTCCTGTTTGGGAATATGACAGCTTCTTTGTCATTCTAATCAAACCAGGATGAATCGCGATGTAAGAAGCTTGATTTTGATACATAAAGTAATGGAGAATCACTAGGAAGTTGAATAAATCTCATAGGAGTTAGGATGAAGAAGCTATCCCACTTTCAAATCAGGTGATCCCAGTTTTCCTGTTTGGGAATATGACAGCTTCCTTGTCATTCTAATCAAACCAGGATGAATCGCGATGTAAGAAGCTTGATTTTGATACATAAAGTAATGGAGAATCACTAGGAAGTTGAATAAATCTCATAGGAGTTAGGATGAAGAAGCTATCCCACTTTCAAATCAGGTGATCCCAGTTTTCCTGTTTGGGAATATGACAGCTTCTTTGTCATTCTAATCAAACCAGGATGAATCGCGATGTAAGAAGCTTGATTTGGATACATAAAGTAGTGGAGAATCACTAGGAAGTTGAATAAATCTCATAGGAGTTAGGATGAAGAAGCTATCCCACTTTCAAATCAGGTGATCCTAGTTTTCTGTTTGGGAATATGACAGCTTCCTTTTCATTCTAATCAAACCAGGATGAATCTCGATGTAAGAAGCTTGATTTTGATACATAAAGTAATGGAGAATCACCAGGAAGTTGAATAAATCTCATAGGAGTTAGGATGAAGAAGCTATCCCACTTTCAAATCAGGTGATCCCAGTTTTCCTGTTTGGGAATATGACAGCTTCTTTGTCATTCTAATCAAACCAGGATGAATCGCGATGTAAGAAGCTTGATTTTGATACATAAAGTAATGGAGAATCACTAGGAAGTTGAAGAAATCTCATAGGAGTTAGGATGAAGAAGCTATCCCACTTTCAAATCAGGTGATCCCAGTTTTCCTGTTTGGGAATATGACAGCTTCTTTGTCATTCTAATCAAACCAGGATGAATCGCGATGTAAGAAGCTTGATTTTGATACATAAAGTAATGGAGAATCACTAGGAAGTTGAATAAATCTCATAGGAGTTAGGATGAAGAAGCTATCCCACTTTCAAATCAGGTGATCCCAGTTTTCCTGTTTGGGAATATAACAGCTTCCTTGTCATTCTAATCAAACCAGGATGAATCGCGATGTAAGAAGCTTGATTTTGATACATAAAGTAATGGAAAATCACTAGGAAGTTGAATAAATCTCATAGGAGTTAGGATGAAGAAGCTATCCCACTTTCAAATCAGGTGATCCCAGTTTTCCTGTTTGGGAATATGACAGCTTCTTTGTCATTCTAATCAAACCAGGATGAATCGCGATGTAAGAAGCTTGATTTTGATACATAAAGTAATGGAGAATCACTAGGAAGTTGAATAAATCTCATAGGAGTTAGGATGAAGAAGCTATCCCACTTTCAAATCAGGTGATCCCAGTTTTCCTGTTTGGGAATATGACAGCTTCCTTGTCATTCTAATCAAACCAGGATGAATCGCGATGTAAGAAGCTTGATTTTGATACATAAAGTAATGGAGAATCACTAGGAAGTTGAATAAATCTCATAGGAGTTAGGATGAAGAAGCTATCCCACTTTCAA
Source organism: Brassica napus (assembly GCF_020379485.1). Lineage (NCBI taxonomy): Eukaryota > Viridiplantae > Streptophyta > Magnoliopsida > Brassicales > Brassicaceae > Brassica > Brassica napus. The sequence continues at coordinate 9,747 of NW_026016685.1, read as the reverse complement.
ATCAGGTGATCCCAGTTTTCCTGTTTGGGAATATGACAGCTTCCTTGTCATTCTAATCAAACCAGGATGAATCGCGATGTAAGAAGCTTGATTTTGATACATAAAGTAATGGAGAATCACTAGGAAGTTGAATAAATCTCATAGGAGTTAGGATGAAGAAGCTATCCCACTTTCAAATCAGGTGATCCCAGTTTTCCTGTTTGGGAATATGACAGCTTCCTTGTCATTCTAATCAAACCAGGATGAATCGCGATGTAAGAAGCTTGATTTTGATACATAAAGTAATGGAGAATCACTAGGAAGTTGAATAAATCTCATAGGAGTTAGGATGAAGAAGCTATCCCACTTTCAAATCAGGTGATCCCAGTTTTCCTGTTTGGGAATATGACAGCTTCTTTGTCATTCTAATCAAACCAGGATGAATCGCGATGTAAGAAGCTTGATTTTGATACATAAAGTAATGGAGAATCACTAGGAAGTTGAATAAATCTCATAGGAGTTAGGATGAAGAAGCTATCCCACTTTCAAATCAGGTGATCCCAGTTTTCCTGTTTTGGAATATAACAGCTTCCTTGTCATTCTAATAGAACCAGGATGAACCGCGATGTAAGAAGCTTGATTTTGATACATAAAATAATGGAGAATCACTAGGGAGTTGAATAAATCTCATAGGAGTTAGGATGAAGAAGCTATCCCACTTTCAAATCAGGTGATCCCAATTTTCCTGTTTGGGAATATGACAGCTTCTTTGTCATTCTAATCAAACCAGGATGAATCGCGATGTAAGAAGCTTGATTTTGATATATAAAGTAATGGAGAATCACTAGGAAGTTGAATAAATCTCATAGGAGTTAGGATGAAGAAGCTATCCCACTTTCAAATCAGGTGATCCCAGTTTTTCTGTTTGGAAATATGACAGCTTCTTTGTCATTCTAATCAAACCAGGATGAATCGCGATGTAAGAAGCTTGATTTGGATACATAAAGTAATGGAGAATCACTAGGAAGTTGAATAAATCTCATAGGAGTTAGGATGAAGAAGCTATCCCACTTTCAAATCAGGTGATCCCAGTTTTCCTGTTTGGGAATATGACAGCTTCCTTGTCATTCTAATCAAACCAAGTATACACTTTTGTGTATTAGAGTGTGTTTAAGAACAATCAGATTGTTTTGTGTAAGATTAAAGAGATTAAGAGAATAAGTAGAGAGAGAATAGAGAGAATACTCAAAACTCCATTAATTGATTTTAATGTCTCAGATACAAGTTATAAATGAAGAGATAAGGCTGATACAAAGGGGATTTCGAAATGGGACTCAAAGCATGTGAAGTTAAGGCTAGCTGGCTTCTGAGAGGCTTCACATGCTTGGACAGGCTGTAAAGTAGCTTTACCTTTCCAACTATGACCAGACCTTATCCAAACAGCTCCTCCCTTATCCATACTCCTCTTGGGCGTGCTTCTCCTCACCAAAGTGATCCAAGGTAACATCTTAAGCCTTTAACTTAGTTACCACAGTAAAACTAAAGTTACTGTGGTAAAACTCCAAAGTTACCATCTGCCCCAATACTCTTCCTCTATCCATGTATCAACTCTTCATCACCTCATCTCAACACTCCCCCTCAAGCTTGACCATGTAGAACAAGTCAAGCTTGGAAACCATGAAGACCTCCCTCATTAAAAACCTCACCAAGGAAAACCCAATGAGATAAAACCTTGATGAGGGAAAAAGAGTGGAGACTCCATGGTTAAGGGGCTCAGCTCCTAGGAGTAAGATCAATGAGTCCAAGTCTTGATAGTATGGACTTCATTGTCTTTAATCTTGCTGCCTTAGTAAACACATCTGCAAGCTGATCTTCACTTCTTGTATAACATGGCAATATTACTCCAAGTATAATCATCTGCCTCACCTTGTGGCAATCAACTTCTATATGCTTCGTCCTCTCATGAAAGACTGAGTTAGAAGCAATGTGGATAGCCGCTTGATTGTCACAATGCATTGTCATAGGAGTACTCTGCTCAATCTCCAAATGCTTCAAGATCCCCTTGATCCACACCAACTCGTTTATCAGCTTCAACATGGCTCTATACTCAGCTTCAGCACTTGAACAGGAGATAACTTTCTGCTTCTTACTCTTCCAAGTGACCAAGTTCCCTCCAATGAATGTACAATACCCAGTAGTTGATATCCTGTCCACTCTATCTCCTGCCCAATCAGAATCACAATATCCACCACTTCTGTACTGCCATTACAACCCATCCAAACTCCTTGACCAGACGTGCCACTCAAATACCTCAGTATCCTATCAACCATCTTCCAATGATGAACCTTTGGTGCCTGCATATGCTGGCTCACTTGATTCACTGCAAAGCATATATCAGGTCTTGTAATCGTCAAGTAGATCAGCTTTCCAACCATCCTCCTATACAGCTTAGCATCCTCATGTTGAGATGAAGACCAAGAAGTGAAGAGATGAAGCTTTGGGATTGAATGAAGTGGGACAGTAACTTTGGAGTTTTTTACCACAGTAACTTTAGAGTTACCCGGATGGGTTAAAGTGGAGTTTACCTGATGTTACTTCCTCCTTTACCTTATGAACCGTGGGAGAGAATAAGGAAAGGATAAGGAGAGGATAAGGAAGCTTTAACAGGCTGTCTTGAGCTGGAAAGGAAGATATGCTTTATTACTATAGCAAGCATGTGAGAAACCACAGCCAAGCATCTCAAAAGGAGTTCCAGCCTGTCCATTGACTCCACATGCTTTATGATTTCGAAATCCCCTTTGTATCAGCCTTATCTCTTCATATATATCTTGTATCTAAGACATTTAATGAATTAATGGAGTTTTGAGTCTCTCTCTTTATTCTCTCACTAAAATCTCTTAATCTCTTTAATCTTTTCATCTGATTATCTCTGATTATTTGAATCATGCTCTAATACACAAAAGTGTATATGGTATCAGAGCCAGGTTGGCAAAAAGGAGGTGAGTGTGATTTCTTTTCTCAAAATCAGAGTGTTCTTGAGTGTTCTTGAGTGTTCTTGGGATTATTGAGGTTTCTGGGTATGTGTGTTGTCTATTCTTTTGTGGCTGGGTTTATTTGAGATTCTCTGGTGGAAACATGGATATGAAGCACGAATCTAGTGGAGCAGTGAAGATTCAAGAAGAAAACAAGTGGGTTTGGCCAAAATGGGTAAAGACAGCCTTAGGAAGCTGTGAGATTTGGAGTAATCAAGTAAAGGGAGAACCTTTAATGGAGAGAGCTGCTGATGGGGGTCAGACAGCAAGGTTGAAAAGTGAAGATCAGTTGAGTCTTGAAGAAAGTATATCTCTTGAGAAGATTGAAGATGTTTATGAGAACAAGATCAATCTAAGGAGGATGGATGAAGTCAGGAAGATGATCTGTGAGTTGAAACAAGGGAAAGAAGGTTTCAATCAGCATGTGAAGAAGCTGAGATGTTGTGGTCGGAGTTACAAAGCTTGAGACCAAGAAGTTGTGATCCGAGAGTGCTAGAAGAGTGGCGAGAGCAAGATGTTGTCTTCAGCCTCCTTGCAAGCTTGGAAACATCTTATGGCTGGTTGGTAAAGCTTATTCTCAAGGAAGAGAAGCTACCCAACATGGAAGAAGTGTGTGTACTTGTTCAGAGGCTTTATCAAGTGATGGAAGAGAACAAAGAGATAACTTGGAGTAAGGAGGGTGCTAAAAGGAAGAAGGGAAGGCTGAGACAACGTTTTAAGGCTCAGATCAGAAGAGGAAGGTGTTGGAAGAGAAGCATACTGTCTGGTTATCAAGGTAGCTATGGTACTATGAAGATGGGCAGAGAGAAGAAGCACAACAATTCTTATGGGAGAGTGTTCTTACTCAGCTTACATGGGAGAATCTGTAGAGAGCAGTGGGGTCATGAGGAAGCTAGAGACCAAAGGAGCGGATGAGCGTGTCACAAAGGATGAATGGGATGAGTTTTTCAAGTATGTGTATGCTTTGGCTACGACCCGGAGACAAGGTGCTCCTGCCAAAGCATCCACATCCAATAAACCCATCATTGTTGATTCTGGAGCAAGTCATCACATGATTAGTGATAGAAGCTTAATGAGTGATGTAAAGAAAGCCACTGGGGGTGTGATGATAGCCAATGGAGATAGGATTCCAATAGAAGGGGTTGGAAAGCTCAAGCTATTTGACAAAGACTCAGATGCCTTCTACATGCCACAGTTTGCTTCAAATCTGGTATCTGTGAGGAAAGCCACGATTGATCTTGGCTGTCAAGTAGTATTCAGGCCAGATGATGTTGAGTTCCAAGATTTGAAGACAGGAAGGGTCATTGGGAGAGGAGACAGCAAGAATAATCTATACCAGCTCCAATTGGCTAAGATTTCTAAACCCTTTAATTCTATGTGTTTGAGTAGTACTTATGAGAAGATTGATAGTATTACTTGGCATGCTAGATTGGGTCATCCTCATGCTCGTGCTATTGAATTGATAATTCCTAATATGTCATTTAATCACTTGGAGTGTGAAGCATGCATATTAGGAAAGCATTGTAGGACTGTTTTTCCAACATCAGAAACTACTTATGAGCATTGCTTTGATCTAGTTCATTCAGATGTATGGACTGCTCCTTGTTTGTCTAGAGATAGCCAGAAGTACTTTGTGACATTCATTGATGAGAAGTCTAAGTATACTTGGCTTACATTGCTTCCATCTAAAGATAGGGTGCTAGAAGCATTTATGAACTTCCAAGCATATGTATCTAATCAATACAATGCTACTGTGAAGGTACTGAGATCAGATAATGGAGGTGAATACATCAGCAATGCCTTCAAGAGTCATCTAGCCAAGCATGGGATTGTGCATCAGACTAGCTGTCCTTATACACCACAGCAGAATGGTGTAGCTGAGAGGAAGAACAGGCACTTGATGGAGGTTGCTAGATCAATGATGTTTCATGCAAATGTCCCAAAACGTTTTTGGAGTGATGCTGTGCAGACTGCTTGCTATCTCATCAACCGGGTTCCAACCAAGATATTGAAGAATCTGTCTCCATTTGAAGTGTTGAACAAGAGCAAACCTGTCATTGATCACCTACGTGTCTTTGGGTGTGTGTGCTATGTCATGGTTCCAGGAGAGCAGAGAAACAAGCTGGAGGCAAAGAGTACTAAGGCTATGTTCATTGGTTACTCTATCACTCAGAAAGGGTACAAGTGCTATGATCCTGAAGCAAGGAGAGTGATGGTATCTAGAGAAGTGAAGTTTGTTGAAAAAAAAGGTTATTATGAAGAAAAGGAGTGGGAAAATCTGAAGGATTTGTCTCAAGCTCCATCTGATAAGGCAACAATACTGAGAGTGTTGTTGGAGAAGCTCGGGATAGGGTTGTCCCAGGATCAGGAACCCGGCAGGAGAGAGCCTTCCAATCAGACTGGTGGAGCTGGAAGAACAACTCCTCTTGATCATGAGAGGGGGAATGGAACTGAATCTGGTGAGCAAGAGCAAAACCAGAGGATTCAGGTCTTCATGATCAAGTTGAGAACAATGTTCAGTCTAGTGGAGAAGTGGATGAGGTTCAGTCTAGTGGAGAAGTGGATGAGGTTCAGTCTAGTGGAGAAGAACAAGTTGGACCGGCCAGTTCAGAAGAAGAGCAAGTGGAGCCGGCTAGTGTGCAAAATGAAGATCAGGTTCAAGCTTTGAGGAGGAGCACAAGGAAAAGAGGGATCCTTCAACTGGGTAAACACGAGAGTGTACTACAATGCCCAGGCTGTGGAGCATCCTTCTCAAGCCGTGTGTTCCTTTGCTGAGTTTCCAGAGGAGCATTATGCCTTTATGATTAGTCTGGATGAGAGTTATGTCCAAGGACTTATGAAGAAGCTATGTTAGACAAGGAATGGAAAGAATCAGTGGAGCTGAAGCAGGTGCTATGATCAAGAATGATACATGGTATGAGAGTGAGATGCCTAAGGGAAAGAAGGCTGTATCTAGTAGATGGATCTTCACAATCAAGTATCTAGCAAATGGACAGATTGATAGGAAGAAGACCAGATTGGTTGCAAGAGGATTTACACAGACCTATGGAGAGGATTACATTGATACCTTTGCACCAGTAGCTAAGCTGCACACAGTTCGGATTGTGTTGTCCATTGCAACAAACTTGGAGTGGGATTTGTGGCAATGGATGTGAAGAATGCTTTCTTACAAGGTGAGCTAGAGGATGAGGTATACATGCTTCCTCCTCCTGGTCTTGAGCATCTAGTAAAACCAGGAAATGTTTTGAGATTGAAGAAGGCAATATATGGGCTTAAGCAGTTTCCTAGAGCTTGGTACAGGAAGCTGAGTACAACTCTCAATGGGAGAGGATTCAGGAAGTCTGAACTAGATCATACACTCTTCACTTTGGTTACTCCATCAGGGATCATTGTGATACTGGTATATGTGGATGATTTGATTATCACAGGGAGTGATAAGGCTGGGATTAAGCCACTAAAGAGTTCCTCAAGTCTGTGTTTGATATCAAAGACTTGGGAGAGATGAAGTATTTCTTGGGGATTGAGATATGCAGATCCAAGGAGGTTTTGTTTATGTGTCAAAGGAAGTATACAATGGATATGCTGAAGGAGACTGATGTACTTGGAGGAAAGGTAGCCAAGACACCTCTTGAAGAGGGGTATAAGGTCTTACGTGAGGGGGAGGTTGAAGAGAACCAGTTGTTTGAGGATGCTAAGCTGTATAGGAAGATGGTTGGCAAGCTGATCTACTTGACTATTACCAGGCCAGATATATGCTTTGCTGTGAATCAAGTGAGTCAACATATGCAGGCGCCAAAGGTCCATCACTGGAAGATGGTTGATAGGATACTAAGGTATCTGAGTGGAACGGCTGGACAAGGAGTTTGGATGGGCTGTAATGGCAGTACAGAAGTGGTTGGGTATTGTGATGCTGATTGGGCAGGAGATAGAGTGGACAGGAGATCAACTACTGGGTATTGTACATTCATTGGAGGGAACTTGGTTACTTGGAAGAGTAAGAAGCAGAAGGTTATCTCTTGTTCAAGTGCTGAAGCTGAGTATAGAGCCATGTTGAAGCTGACAAACGAGTTGGTATGGATCAAGGGGATCTTGAAGCATCTAGAGATTGAGCAGAGTACTCCTATGACTATGCATTGTGACAATCAAGCAGCTATCCACATTGCCTCCAACTCAGTGTTTCATGAGAGAACAAAGCACATAGAGGTGGATTGTCATAAGGTGAGGCAGATGATTATCTTAGGAGTGATTCTGCCATGCTATACAAGAAGTGAAGATCAGCTTGCAGATGTGTTTACCAAGGCAGCGAGATTGAAGACAATGGAGTCCCATACTATCCAGGCTTGGACTCATTGATCTTACTCCCAGGAGCTGAGCCCCTTAACCATGGAGTCTCCACTCTTTTTCCCTCATCAAAGTTTTATCCCAATGGGTTTTCTTTGGTGAGGTTTTTAATGAGGGAGGTCTTCATGGTTTCCAAGCTTGACTTGTTCCACATGGTCAAGCTTGAGGGGGAGTGTTGAGATGAAGACCAAGAAGTGAAGAGATGAAGCTTTGGGATTGAATGAAGTGGGACAGTAACTTTGGAGTTTTTACCACAGTAACTTTAGAGTTACCCGGATGGGTTAAAGTGGAGTTTACCTGATGTTACTTCCTCCTTTACCTTATGAACCGTGGGAGAGAATAAGGAAAGGATAAGGAGAGGATAGGAAGCTTTAACAGGCTGTCTTGAGCTGGAAAGGAAGATCTGCTTTATTACTATAGCAAGCATGTGAGAAACCACAGCCAAGCATCTCAAAAGGAGTTCCAGCCTGTCCATTGACTCCACATGCTTTATGATTTCGAAATCCCCTTTGTATCAGCCTTATCTCTTCATATATATCTTGTATCTAAGACATTAAATGAATTAATGGAGTTTTGAGTCTCTCTCTTTATTCTCTCACTAAAATCTCTTAATCTCTTTAATCTTTTCATCTGATTATCTCTGATTATTTGAATCATGCTCTAATACACAAAAGTGTATACCTCAAACAACTGGTTCTCTTCAACCTCCCCCTCACGCAAGACCTTATACCCCTCCTCAAGAGGTGTCTTAGCTATCTTTCCTCCAAGCACATCAGTTTCCTTCAGCATATCCATTGCATACTTCCTTTGAGACATGAACAAACCCTCCTTTGATCTGCATATCTCATCCTCAAGAAATACTTCATCTCTCCCAAGTCTTTGATATCAAATACTGACCTGAGAAACTCTTTAGTGGCTTTAATCCCAGCCTTATCACTTCCTGTGATAATCAAATCATCCACATACACTAGAATCACAATGATCCTGATGGTCCGACCAGTGTGAAGAGTGTGTGATCTACTTCAGACTTCCTGAACCCTCTCCCATTGAGTGTGTACTCAGCTTCATGTACCAGGCTCTAGGAGATTGCTTCAACCCATATATAGCTTTTCTTCAATCTCAAAAACATTTCCTGGCTTCACTAGATGCTCAAGACCAGGAGGAGGAAGCATATATACCTCATCTTCTAGCTCACCTTGCAGGAAAGCATTCTTCACATCCATCTGCCACAAATCCCACTCCAAGTTTGTTGCAATGGATAACACAATTTGAATTGTGTGAAGCTTGGCCACTGGTGCAAAAGTATCAATGTAATCTTCTCCATAAGTCTGTGTAAATCCTCTTGCAACCAGCCTGGTCTTGTGCCTATCTATCTCCCCATTTGCAAGATATTTGATGGTGAAGATCCATCTGCTTGAAACTGCCTTCTTCCCTCTAGGTAACTCACTCTCATACTAAGTGTCATTCATGATCATTGCATCCCTTTCATCTCCTACTGAATCTCTCCAAACCTTGTGCTTCATAGCTTCTTCATAAGATCTTGGTATCTCACTCTCATCCAAGTTACACATAAACACCATGTGCTCTTCAGGATATTCTGCAAAGGAACACACGGCTTGAGAAGGATGCTCCACAGCCTGAGCATTGTAGTACACTCTCGTGTTTACCCAGTTGGAAGCATCCCTCTTTATCCTTGTGCTTCTCCGCAAAACCTGAACTTGTTCTTCTTCTTGTGCTCTTGCTGCACACCTTCACTAGACTGAGCTCCACTCTCCTCTGAATCAGTAGACTGAGCCATACTCTCATCTGAACCAGTAGACTGAGCCACACTCTCCCCTGAACCAGTAGACTTTCCTTGCCATTTACACTAGACTGAGCAACCATCCTCTTTGATTATGATGACTGAATCTTCTTGGTTTTGCTCTTGCCACCTGATTCAGATCCATTCCCCCTCCATGATCAAGAGGAGTTGTCCTTCCAGCTTCTCCAGCCTGATTAGAAGGCTCTCTCCTTCCTTGTTCCTGATCCTGGGATAAACCTATCCCTAGCTTCTCCAACAACACTCTTAGTATTGTTGCCTTATTAGAGGGAGCTTGAGATAAATCCTTCAGATCCTCCCACTTCTTTTCTTCATAATACCCTTTTGTTTCAACAAACTTCACTTCTCTAGATACCATCACCCTCCTTGCTTCAGGATCATAGCACTTGTACCCCTTTTGAGTGATAGAGTAACCAATGAACATAGCCTTAGTATTCTTTGCCTCCAGCTTGTTTCTCTGCTCTCCTGGAACCATGACATAGCACACACACCCAAAGACACGTAGGTGATCAATGAAAGGTTTGCTCTTGTTCAACACTTCAAATGGAGACAGATTCTTCAATATCTTGGTTGGAA
>NW_026016684.1:0-22318 GCF_020379485.1 Brassica napus | reverse complement strand
TGTGATTTGGGCCCACGTGGGCTGTCTGTTCAGTACACAACAGGAAGGTCCGTGGGTGTCTGCAGCACCAACGGGGAACGTCCGTGGCGGTTTGTGGCTGTCCGTCAGCACACACAGGACGTCCGTGGCTGTCCATGTGGTGTTTTCGTTTTTCCCTTTTTTTTTTTTTCCCGTGTGTGTCCGGTCAGCTCAAACAGGACGTCCGTAGGTTTTCCGTTGTGTGTCCATGTGTGTCCATCAGCACACAAATGGACGTCTATGGCTGTTTCATCAGTACACATATCAGAATGTAGTCCTTGGACTCAGCATGCTGCCCTTCCGTGGACTGGTTTGGTGATTTTTTGGCCCATGTGGGCTGTCTGTTTAGTAACACAGGACGTCTGTGGGTGTCGGCCAGCACACCAGGTGGGTCGGCAGCACACACAGACGTCCGTGGCTGTCGTGTGGGTCCATGTGTGTCCGTAGTGTCTGAAGCACACACAGACGTCGGTGGCTGTCCATCAGACACATATCAGCACGTTGGTCCTGGACTCAGGCACGCTGGCCCTTCCCGTGGGGACTGTTGTCGGTGATTTGGCCCACGGGTGGCTGTCTGTTTCAGACAAACCGGACGTCCGGGGTGTCCACCAGTACACACAGGACGTCCGTGGCTGTTCGTGGCTGTCCGTCAGCACAACAGGACGTCTGTGACCGTCCGTGTGTGCCCGTCAGCAACACAGGACATCCAGATGTTTCCGTGTGGTCCGTCAGCACACAACGACGTCGATGGCTGTCCATCAGTACACATATCCGCATGCTGGTCCTTGGACTCAGCATACTGACCGTTCCCGTTGGCTGTTTTCGGGTGATTTGGCCCACGTGGGCTGTCTGTTCAGTACACACAGGACGTCCGTGGGTGTCCGCCAGCACACACATGACGTCTGTGGCTTTCCGTCAGCACACACAGGACGTCCGTGGCTGTCCATCAGTACACATAGCAGCATGTCGGTCCTTGGACTCAGCATGCTGACCTTTCCCATGGACTATCGGTGATTTGGGCCCACGTGGTCTGTCTGTCAGTACACACAGGACAGCCGTGGGTGTCCGCCAGCACACAAAGGCCGTCCGTGGCTGTCCGTGTGTGTCCGTATGTCTCCGTCAGCACACACAAGACATCAGTGCCTGTCCATCAGTACACATATCAGCACATGTCCTTGGACTCAGCACGCTGGCCCTTCCTGTGGACTGTTTGTGTGATTTTGGCCCACGGGGGTTGTCTGTTCAGTACACACAGGACGTCTATGGGTGTCCGCCAGCACACAGAGGACGTCCGTGGCTGTTCGTGGCTATGTCAGCCACAACACAGGACGTCCGGGCTTTCCATGTGTTTCCGTGTGTGTCCGTGGTGTCCGTCAGCTCACACAGGACGTCCGTATGTTTCTGTGTGTGTCTGTGTGTGTCCGTCAGCACACAAAGGACGTCTATGGCGTTCATCAGTACACATATCAGCATGCTAGTCCTTGGACTCAGCACGCTGGCCCTTCCCGTGGACTGTTTGGGTGATTTTGGCCCATGTGGGCTGTCTGTTCAGTACACACAGGACGTCCGTGGGTGTCGGCCAGCACACACAGGACGTCTGTGGCTGTCCGTGTGTGTCCATGGTGTGTTCGTCTGTGCTGTCAACACACACAGGACGTCTGTGGCGTCCATCAGTACACTTATCAGCACGTTGGTCCTTGGACTCAGCACCGCTGGCCCTTCCCGTGGACTGTTTGTGTGATTTTGGCCCACGTGGGCTGTCTGTTCAGTACAAACAGGACGTCCGTGGGTGTCTGCCAGCACACGGAGGACGTCCGTGGCGTTTGTGGCTGTCCGTCAGCACACAAAGACGTCTGTGGCTGTCCATGTGTTCCGTGTGTGTCCGTGTGTGTCCGTCAGCTCACACAGGACGTCCGTATGTTTCTGTGTGTGCCATGTGTGTCCCTCAGCACACAAAGGACGTCTATGGCTGTTCATCAGTACACATATCAGCATGCTAGTCCTTGGACTCAGCATGCTGGCCCTTCCCGTGGACTGTTTGGGTGATTTTGGCCCATGTGGGCTGTCTGTTAGTACACACAGGACGTCTGTGGTGTCGGCCAGCACACACAGACGTCTGGGCTGTCGTGTGTGTCCATGTGTGTCCGTATGTGTCTGTCAGCACACACAGGACGTCTGTGGCTGTCCATCAGTACACATATCAGCACGTTGGTCCTTGGACTCAGCACGCTGGCCCTTCCCGTGGACTGTTTGTGTGATTTTGGCCCACGTGGGCTGTCTGTTCAGTACACACCGGACGTCCGTGGGTGTCCACCAGTACACACAGGACGTCCGGGCTGTTCGTGGCTGTCCGTCAGCACACACAGGACGTCTGTGACTGTCCATGTGTGTCCGTGGGTGTTGCCAGGACACACATGATGTCGTGCCTGTCCGTAGCACAGACAGGACGTCCGTGTGTGCCCGTCAGCACACACAGGACATCCATATGTTTCCGTGTGTGTCCGTCATTACACAAAGGACGTCTATGGCTGTCCATCAGTACACATATCCGCATGCTGGTCCTTGGACTCAGCATACTGACCGTTCCCGTTGGTGTTCGGGTGATTTTGGCCCACGTGGGTGTCTGTTCAGTACACACAGGACGTCCGTGGGTGTCCACCAGACACACATGACGTCTGTGGCTTTCCGTCAGCATACACAGGACGTCCGTGGCTGTCCATCAGTACCATAGCAGCACGTCGGTCCTTGGACTTAGCATGCTGACTTTCCCATGGACTATTCGTGTGATATGGGCCCACGTGGTCTGTCTGTTCAGTACACACAGGACAGCCGTGGGTGTCCGCCAGCACACAAAGGACGTCCGTGGCTGTCCGTCAGTACAATATCAGCACGTTGGTCCTTGGACTCAGCACGCTGGCCCTTCTTGGGACTGTTTGTGTGATTTGGCCCACGTGGGTTGTCTGTTCAGTACACACAGGACGTCTGTGGGTGTACGCCAGCACACAGAGGACGTCCGTGGCTGTTCGTGGGGTATGTCAGCACACACAGGACGTCCGGGCTGTCCAGGTGTTTTCCGTGTGTGTCAGTGTGTGTCCGTCAGCTCACACAGGACGTCCGTATGTTTCTGTGTGTGTCTGTGTGTGTCCGTCAGCACACAAAGGACGTCTATGGCTGTTCATCAGACACATATCAGCATGCTAGTCCTTGGACTCAGCACGCTGGCCCTTCCCGTGGACTGTTTGGGTGATTTTGGCCCATGTGGGTGTCTGTTCAGTACACACAGGACGTCCGTGGGTGTCGGCCAGCACACACAGGACGTCCGTGGCTGTCCGTGTGTGTCCATGTGTGTTCGTCTGTGTCTGTCAACACACACAGGACGTCTGTGGCTGTCATCAGTACACTTATCAGCACGTTGGTCCTTGGACTCGCACGCTGGCCCTTCCGTGGACTGTTTGTGTTATTTTGGCCCACGTGGGCTGTCTGTTCAGTACACACCGGAGGCCGTGTGGTTGTCCACAGTACACAGGACGTCGTGTCTGTCGTGGCTGTCCGTCAGCACACACCGTCCGTGCGTCCGTCAGCACCACAAGACGTCAGTGCCTGTCCATCAGTACACATATCCGCACGTGGTCCTTGGACTCAGCACGCTGGCCCTTCCCGTGGACTGTTTGTGTGATTTTGGGCCCCGTGGGCTGTCTGTCAGTACAAACAGGACGTCCGTGGGTGTCTGCCAGCACACGGAGGACGTCCGTGGCTGTTGTGGCTGTCCGTCCGCACACACAGGACGTCGTGGCTGTCCATGTGTTCCGTGTGTGTCCGTCAGCTCACACAGGGACGTCGTATGTTTCTGTGTGTGCCATGTGTGTCCCTCAGCACACAAAGGACGTCTATGGCTGTTCATCAGTACACTATCAGCATGCTAGTCCTTGGACTCAGATGCTGGCCCTTTCCGTGGACTGTTGGGTGATTTTGGCCCATGTGGGCTGTCTGTTTAGTACACACAGGACGTCTGGGGTGTCGGCCAGCCACACAGGTGGGTGTCGGCCAGCACACACAGACGTCCGTGGCTGTCCGTGGTGTGTCCATGTTTGTCCGTATGTGTCTGTCAGCACACACAGGACGTCTGTGGCTGTCCATCAGTACACATATCAGCACGTTGGTCCTTGGACTCAGCACGCTGGCCCTTTCCCGTGGACTGTTTGTGTGATTTGGGCCCACGTGGGCTGTCTGTTCAGTACACACCGGACGTCCGGGGTGTCCCACCAGACACACGGACGTCCGTGGCTGTTCGTGGCTGTCCGTCAGCACACAAGGACGTCTTTGACCGCGTGTGTGCCCGTCAGCACACACACAGGACATCCATATGTTTCCGTGTGTGTCCGTCAGCACACAAAGGACGTCTATGGCTGTCCATCAGTACACATATCCGCATGCTGGTCCTTGGACTCAGCATACTGACCGTTCCCGTTGGCTGTTCGGGTGATTTTGGCCCACGTGGGCTGTCTGTTCAGTACACACAGGACGTCGTGGGTGTCCGTCAGCACACACATGACGTCGTGGCTTTCCGTCAGCACACACAGGACGTCCGTGGCTGTCCATCAGTACACATAGCAGCATGCTGGTCCTTGGACTCAGCATGCTGACCTTTCCCTGGACTATTCGTGTGATTTGGGCCCACGTGGTCTGTCTGTTCAGTACACACAGGACAGCCGTGGGTGTCCGCCAGCACACAAAGGACGTCCGTGGCTGTCCGTGTGTGTCCGTATGTGTCCGTCAGCACACACAAGACATCAGTGCCTGTCCATCAGTACACATATCAGCACATTGGTCCTTGGACTCAGCACGCTGGCCCTTCCTGTGGACTGTTTGTGTGATTTTGGCCCACGTGGGTTGTCTGTTCAGTACACACAGGACGTCTATGGGTGTCCGCCAGCACACAGAGGACGTCCGTGGCTGTTCGTGGCTGTATGTCAGCACACACAGGACGTCCGTGGCTTTCCATGTGTTTCCGTGGTGTCCGTGTGTGTCCGTCAGCTCACACAGGACGTCCGTATGTTTCTGTGTGTCTGTGTGTGTCCGTCAGCACACAAAGGACGTCTATGGCTGTTCATCAGTACACATATCAGCATGCTAGTCCTTGGACTCAGCACGCTGGCCCTTCCCGTGGACTGTTTGGGTGATTTTGGCCCATGTGGGCTGTCTGTTCAGTACACACAGGACGTCCGTGGGTGTCGGCCAGCACACACAGGACGTCTGTGGCTGTCCGTGTGTGTCCATGTGTGTCGTCTGTGTCTGTCAACACACACAGGACGTCTGTGGCTGTCCATCAGTACACTTATCAGCACGTTGGTCCTTGGACTCAGCACGCTGGCCTTCCCGTGGACTGTTGTGTGATTTTGGCCCACGTGGGCTGTCTGTTCAGTACAAACAGGACGTCCGTGGGTGTCTGCCAGCACACGGAGGACGTCCGTGGCTGTTTGTGGCTGTCCGTCAGCACACAAAGGACGTCTGTGGCTGTCCATGTGTTTCCGTGTGTGTCCGTGTGTGTCCGTCAGCTCACACAGGACGTCCGTATGTTTCTGTGTGTGTCCATGTGTGTCCCTCAGCACACAAAGGACGTCTATGGCTGTTCATCAGTACACATATCAGCATGCTAGTCCTTGGACTCAGCATGCTGGCCCTTCCCGTGGACTGTTTGGGTGATTTTGGCCCATGTGGGCTGTCTGTTAGTACACACAGGACGTCTGTGGGTGTCGGCCAGCACACACAGACGTCTGTGGCTGTCCGTGTGTGTCCATGTGTGTCCGTATGTGTCTGTCAGCACACACAGGACGTCTGTGGCTGTCCATCAGTACACATATCAGCACGTTGGTCCTTGGACTCAGCACGCTGGCCCTTCCCGTGGACTGTTTGTGTGATTTTGGCCCACGTGGGCTGTCTGTTCAGTACACACCGGACGTCCGTGGGTGTCCACCAGTACACACAGGACGTCCGTGGCTGTTCGTGGCTGTCCGTCAGCACACACAGGACGTCTGTGACTGTCCATGTGTGTCCGTGGGTGTCTGCCAGGACACACATGATGTCCGTGCCTGTCCGTCAGCACAGACAGGACGTCCGTGTGTGCCCGTCAGCACACACAGGACATCCATATGTTTCCGTGTGTGTCCGTCATTACACAAAGGACGTCTATGGCTGTCCATCAGTACACATATCCGCATGCTGGTCCTTGGACTCAGCATACTGACCGTTCCCGTTGGCTGTTCGGGTGATTTTGGCCCACGTGGGCTGTCTGTTCAGTACACACAGGACGTCCGTGGGTGTCCACCAGCACACACATGACGTCTGTGGCTTTCCGTCAGCACACACAGGACGTCCGTGGCTGTCCATCAGTACACATAGCAGCACGTCGGTCCTTGGACTCAGCATGCTGACCTTTCCCATGGACTATTCGTGTGATATGGGCCCACGTGGTCTGTCTGTTCAGTACACACAGGACAGCCGTGGGTGTCCGCCAGCACACAAAGGACGTCCGTGGGTGTCCGTCAGTACACATATCAGCACGTTGGTCCTTGGACTCAGCACGCTGGCCCTTCTGTGGACTGTTTGTGTGATTTTGGCCCACGTGGGTTGTCTGTTCAGTACACACAGGACGTCTGTGGGTGTCGCCAGCACACAGAGGACGTCCGTGGCTGTTCGTGGCTGTATGTCAGCACACACAGGACGTCCGTGGCTGTCCATGTGTTTCCGTGTGTGTCCAGTGTGTGTCCGTCAGCTCACACAGGACGTCCGTATGTTTCTGTGTGTGTCTGTGTGTGTCCGTCAGCACACAAAGGACGTCTATGGCTGTTCATCAGTACACATATCAGCATGCTAGTCCTTGGACTCAGCACGCTGGCCCTTCCCGTGGACTGTTTGGGTGATTTTGGCCCATGTGGGCTGTCTGTTCAGTACACACAGGACGTCCGTGGGTGTCGGCCAGCACACACAGGACGTCCGTGGCTGTCCGTGTGTGTCCATGTGTGTTCGTCTGTGTCTGTCAACACACACAGGACGTCTGTGGCTGTCCATCAGTACACTTATCAGCACGTTGGTCCTTGGACTCAGCACGCTGGCCCTTCCCGTGGACTGTTTGTGTGATTTTGGCCCACGTGGGCTGTCTGTTCAGTACACACAGGACGTCCGTGGGTGTCCGCCAGCACACACATGACGTCTGTGGCTTTCCGTCAGCACACACAGGACGTCCGTGGCTGTCCATCAGTACACATAGCAGCACGTCGGTCCTTGGACTCAGCATGCTGACCTTTCCCATGGACTATTCGTGTGATTTGGGCCCACGTGGTCTGTCTGTTCAGTACACACAGGACAGCCGTGGGTGTCCGCCAGCACACAAAGGACGTCCGTGGCTGTCCGTGTGTGTCCGTATGTGTCCGTCAGCACACACAAGACATCAGTGCCTGTCCATCAGTACACATATCAGCACGTTGGTCCTTGGACTCAGCACGCTGGCCCTTCCTGTGGACTGTTTGTGTGATTTTGGCCCACGTGGGTTGTCTGTTCAGTACACACAGGACGTCTGTGGGTGTCCGCCAGCACACAGAGGACGTCCGTGGCTGTTCGTGGCTGTATGTCAGCACACACAGGACGTCCGTGGCTGTCCATGTGTTTCCGTGTGTGTCCGTGTGTGTCCGTCAGCTCACACAGGACGTCCGTATGTTTCTGTGTGTGTCTGTGTGTGTCCGTCAGCACACAAAGGACGTCTATGGCTGTTCATCAGTACACATATCAGCATGCTAGTCCTTGGACTCAGCACGCTGGCCCTTCCGTGGACTGTTTGGGTGATTTTGGCCCATGTGGGCTGTCTGTTCAGTACACACAGGACGTCCGTGGGTGTCGGCCAGCACACACAGGACGTCTGTGGCTGTCCGTGTGTGTCCATGTGTGTTCGTCTGTGTCTGTCAACACACACAGGACGTCTGTGGCTGTCCATCAGTACACTTATCAGCACGTTGGTCCTTGGACTCAGCACGCTGGCCCTTCCCGTGGACTGTTTGTGTGATTTTGGCCCACGTGGGCTGTCTGTTCAGTACAAACAGGACGTCCGTGGGTGTCTGCCAGCACACGGAGGACGTCCGTGGCTGTTGTGGCTGTCCGTCAGCACACAAAGGACGTCCGTGGCTGTCCATGTGTTTCCGTGTGTGTCCGTGTGTGTCCGTCAGCTCACACAGGACGTCCGTATGTTTCTGTGTGTGTCCATGTGTGTCCCTCAGCACACAAAGGACGTCTATGGCTGTTCATCAGTACACATATCAGCATGCTAGTCCTTGGACTCAGCATGCTGGCCCTTCCCGTGGACTGTTTGGGTGATTTTGGCCCATGTGGGCTGTCTGTTTAGTACACACAGGACGTCTGTGGGCGTCGGCCAGCACACACAGACGTCCGTGGCTGTCCGTGTGTGTCCATGTGTGTCCGTATGTGTCTGTCAGCACACACAGGACGTCTGTGGCTGTCCATCAGTACACATATCAGCACGTTGGTCCTTGGACTCAGCACGCTGGCCCTTCCCGTGGACTGTTTGTGTGATTTTGGCCCACGTGGGCTGTCTGTTCAGTACACACCGGACGTCCGTGGGTGTCCACCAGTACACACAGGACGTCCGTGGCTGTTCGTGGCTGTCCGTCAGCACACACAGGACGTCTGTGACTGTCCATGTGTGTCCGTGGGTGTCCGCCAGGACACACATGATGTCCGTGCCTGTCCGTCAGCACAGACAGGACGTCCGTGTGTGCCCGTCAGCACACACAGGACATCCATATGTTTCCGTGTGTGTCCGTCAGCACACAAAGGACGTCTATGGCTGTCCATCAATACACATATCCGCATGCTGGTCCTTGGACTCAGCATACTGACCGTTCCCGTTGGCTGTTCGGGTGATTTTGGCCCACGTGGGCTGTCTGTTCAGTACACACAGGACGTCCGTGGGTGTCCGCCAGCACACACATGACGTCTGTGGCTTTCCGTCAGCACACACAGGACGTCCGTGGCTGTCCATCAGTACACATAGCAGCACGTCGGTCCTTGGACTCAGCATGCTGACCTTTCCCATGGACTATTCGTGTGATTTGGGCCCACGTGGTCTGTCTGTTCAGTACACACAGGACAGCCGTGGGTGTCCGCCAGCACACAAAGGACGTCCGTGGCTGTCCGTCAGTACACATATCAGCACGTTGGTCCTTGGACTCAGCACGCTGGCCCTTCCTGTGGACTGTTTGTGTGATTTTGGCCCACGTGGGTTGTCTGTTCAGTACACACAGGACGTCTGTGGGTGTCCGCCAGCACACAGAGGACGTCCGTGGCTGTTCGTGGCTGTATGTCAGCACACACAGGACGTCCGTGGCTGTCCATGTGTTTCCGTGTGTGTCAGTGTGTGTCCGTCAGCTCACACAGGACGTCCGTATGTTTCTGTGTGTGTCTGTGTGTGTCCGTCAGCACACAAAGGACGTCTATGGCTGTTCATCAGTACACATATCAGCATGCTAGTCCTTGGACTCAGCACGCTGGCCCTTCCCGTGGACTGTTTGGGTGATTTTGGCCCATGTGGGCTGTCTGTTCAGTACACACAGGACGTCCGTGGGTGTCGGCCAGCACACACAGGACGTCCGTGGCTGTCCGTGTGTGTCCATGTGTGTTCGTCTGTGTCTGTCAACACACACAGGACGTCTGTGGCTGTCCATCAGTACACTTATCAGCACGTTGGTCCTTGGACTCAGCACGCTGGCCCTTCCCGTGGACTGTTTGTGTTATTTTGGCCCACGTGGGCTGTCTGTTCAGTACACACCGGACGTCCGTGGGTGTCCACCAGTACACACAGGACGTCCGTGGCTGTTCGTGGCTGTCCGTCAGCACACACAAGACGTCCGTGGCTGTCTATGTGTGTCCGTGTGTGTCCGCCAGGACACACATGATGTCTGTGGCTGTCCATCAGCACAGACAGGACGTCCGTGTGTGTCTGTCAGCACAAACAGGACATCCATATGTTTCCGTGTGTGTCCGTCAGCACACAAAGGACGTCTATGGCTGTCCATCAGTACACATATCAGCACGCTGGTCCTTGGACTCAGCACGCGGGACCTTCCCGTGGACTGTTTGGGTGATTTTGGCCCACGTGGGCTGTCTGTTCAGTACACACAGGATGTCCGAGGGTGTCTGCCAGCAAACACAGGACGTCCGTGGCTGTTCGTGGCTGTCCGTGTCTGTCCATGTGTGTCCGTGTGTGTCCGTCAGCACTCACAGGACGTCCGTGGCTGTCCGTCAGCACACATAGGACGTCAGTGGCTGTCCATCAGTACACATATCAGCACGTTGGTCCTTCGACTCCCGTGGATTGTTTGGGTGATTCTGGCCCACGTGGGCTGTCTGTTCAGTACACACAGGACGTCCGTGGGTGTCTGCCAGCACACACAGGACGTTCGTGGCTGCCAGTGTGTGTCCGTGTGTGTCCGCAGCACACACATGACGTCTGTGGATGTCCATCAGTTCACATATCAGCACGCTGGTCCTTGGACTCAGCACGCTGGCCCTTCCCGTGGGCTATTTGGGTGAATTTGGCCCACATGGGCTGACTGTTCAGTACACACATGACGTCCGTGGGTGTCTGACAACACACACAGGACGTCCGTGGCTATCTGTCAGCACACATAGGACGTCAGTGACTGTCCATCAGTACATATATCAGCACGTTGGTCCTTGGACTCAGCACGCTGGCCCTTCCCGTGGACTGTTTGGGTGACTTTGGCCCACGTGGGCTGTCTGTTCAGTACACACAGGATGTCCGTGGGTGTCCGCCAGCACACACAGGACGTACGTGGCTGTCCGTGGCTGTTCGTCAGCACACACAAGACGTCTGTGGCTGTCTGTGTGTGTCCATGTGTGTCCGTGTGTGTCCGTCAGCACACACAAGACATCTGTGGCTGTCCATCAGTACAAATATCAGCACGCTGGTCCTTGGACTCAGCACGCTGGCCCTTCCCGTGGACTGTTTGGGTGATTTTGGCCCACGTGGGCTGTCTGTTCAGTACACACAGGACGTACGTGGGTGTCCGCCAGCACACACAGGACATCTGTGGCTTTCCGTTAGCACACACAGGACGTCCGTGGCTGTCCGTGTGTGTGTCCGTCTGCACACACAGGACGTCTGTGGCTGTTCATTTGTACACATATAAGCACGTTGGTCCTTGGACTCAGCATGCTGACCCTTCCCGTGGACTATTCGGGTGATTTGGGCCCACGTGGGCTGTCTGCTCACTACACAGAGGATGTCTGTGGGTGTCCGCCAGCACACACAGCACGTCCGTGGCTGTCCGTGTGTGTCCCTCTGTGTCCGTCAGCACGCACAAGACGTTAGTGCCTGTCCATCAGTACATATATCAGAATGTTGGTCCTTGGACTCAGCACGCTGGCCCTTCCCGTGGACTATTTGTGTGATTTTCGCCCACGTGGGCTGTCTGTTCAGTACACACAGGACGTCCGTGGGTGTCCGCCAGCACACAGAGGACAACCTTGGCTGTCCGTGTGTGTCCGCAGCACACTCATGACGTCAGCACACACAGGGCATCCGTGGCTGTCCATGTGTTTCCGTGTGTGTCCGTGGGTGTCCGTGTGCACACACATGACGTCCGTGGCTGTCCGTCAGCACACACATGACGTCCGTGTGTGTCCGTCAGCTCAAACAGGACGTCCATATGTTTCTGTGTGTGTTCGTGTGTGTCCGTCATCACACAAAAGACGTCTATGGCTGTTCATCAGTACACATATAAGCATGCTAGTCCTTGGACTCAGCACGCTGGCTCTTTTCGTGGACTGTTTGGGTGATTTTGGCCCATGTGGGCTGTCTGTTCAGTACACACAGGACGTTCGTGGGTGTCGGCCAGCACACACAGGACGTCCGTGGCTGTCCGTGTGTGTCCATGTGTGTCCTTCTGTGTCTGTCAGCACACACAGGACGTCTGTGGCTGTCCATCAGTACACATATCAGCACGTTGGTCCTTGGACTCAGCACGCTGGCCCTTCCTGTGGACTGTTTGTGTGATTTTGGCACACGTGGGCTGTCTGTTCTGTACACACAAGACATCCGTGGGTGTCCGCCAGTACACACAGGACGTCCATGGCTGTTCGAGGCTGTTCGGGGCTGTCCGTCAGCATACACAGGACATCCGTGGCTGTCCATGTGTGTCCGTGTGTGTCCGTGGGTGTCCGCCAGGACACACATGATGTCCGTGGCTGTCCGTCAGCACAGCAGGACGTCCGTGTGTGTCCATCAGCACACACAGGACATCCATATGTTTCCTTGTGTGTCCGTCAGCACACAAAGGACGTCTATGGCTGTCCATCAGTACACATATCCGCATGCTGGTCCTTGGACTCAGCATGCTGACCGTTCCCGTTGGCTGTTCGGGTGATTTTGGCCCACGTGGGCTGTCTGTTCAGTACACACAGGACGTCCGTGGGTGTCCGCCAGTACACACAGGACGTCCGTGTCTGTTCGTGGCTGTCCGTCAGCACACACAAGACGTTCGTGGCTGTCCGTGTGTGTCCGTGTGTGTCCGTAGCACACACATGACGTCCGTGGCTGTCCATCAGTACAGATATCAGCACGCTGGTCCTTGGACTCAGCACGCTGGCCCATCCCGTGGATTGTTTGTGTGATTTTGGCCCACGTAGGCTGTCTGTTCAGTACACACAGGACATCCGTGGGTGTCCGCCAGCAGACACAGGACGTTTGTGGCTGTCCGTGGCTGTCATTTAGCACACACAGGACGTCCATGGCTGTCCGTGTGTGTCCGTGTGTGTCCGTCAGCACACACATGACGTCCGTTGCTGTCCATAAGTACACATATCAGCATGTTGGTCCTTGGACTCAGCACGCTGGACCTTCCCGTGGACTGTTTGGGTGATTTTTGCCCACGTGGGCTGTCTGTTCAGTACACACAGGATGTCCGGGGGTGTCCGCCAGCACACACAGGACGTCCGTGGCTGTCTGTGGCTGTCCGTGTCTGTCCATGTGTGTCCGTGTGTGTCCGTCAGCACACACAGGACGTCTGTGGCTGTCCGTCAGCACACACGGGACGTCCGTGGCTGTCCGTCAGCACACATAGGACGTCAGTGGCTGTCCATCAGTACACTTATCAGCACGTTGGTCCTTCGACTCAGCACGCTGACCGTTCCCGTGGATTGTTTGGGTGATTCTGGCCCACGTGGGCTGTCTGTTCAGTACACACAGGACGTCCGTGGGTGTCTGCCAGCACACACAGGACGTTCGTGGCTGTCTGTGTGTGTCCATGTGTGTCCGCAGCACACTCATGACGTCCGTGACTGTCCATCAGTACACATATCAGCACGCTGGTCCTTGGACTCAGCACGCTGGCCCTTCCCGTGGGCTGTTTGGTTGAATTTGGCCCACGTGGGCTGGCTGTTCAGTACACACAAGACGTCCGTAGGTGTCCGCCAGTACACACAGGACGTTCGTGGCTGTTCGTGGCTGTCCGTCAGCACACACAGGACGTCCGTGGCTGTCCATGTGTGTCCGTGTGTGCCGTGGGTGTCCGCCAGGACACACATGATGTCTGTAGCTGTCCGACAGCACAGACAGAACGTCCGTGTGTGTCCGTCAGCACACACAGGACATCCATATGTTTCCGTGTGTGTCTGTGTGTGTCCGTCAGCACACAAAGGACGTCTATGGCTGTCCATCAGTACACATATCAGCATGCTTGTCCTTGGACTCAGCACGCTGGACCTTCCCGTGGACTGTTTGGGTGATTTTTGCCCACGTGGGCTGTCTGTTCAGTACACACAGGATGTCCGGGGGTGTCCGCCAGCACACACAGGACGTCCGTGGCTGTCTGTGGCTGTCCGTGTCTGTCCATGTGTGTCCGTGTGTGTCCGTCGGCACACACAGGACGTCTGTGGCTGTCCGTCAGCACACACGGGACGTCCGTGGCTGTCCGTCAGCACACATAGGACGTCAGTGGCTGTCCATCAGTACACATATCAGCACGTTGGTCCTTCGACTCAGCACGCTGACCGTTCCCGTGGATTGTTTGGGTGATTCTGGCCCACGTGGGCTGTCTGTTCAGTACACACAGGACGTCCGTGGGTGTCTGCCAGCACACACAGGACGTTCGTGGCTGTCTGTGTGTGTCCGTGTGTGTCCGCAGCACACTCATGACGTCCGTGACTGTCCATCAGTACACATATCAGCACGCTGGTCCTTGGACTCAGCACGCTGGCCCTTCCCGTGGGCTGTTTGGTTGAATTTGGCCCACGTGGGCTGGCTGTTCAGTACACACAGGACGTCCGTAGGTGTCCGCCAGTACACACAGGACGTTCGTGGCTGTTCGTGGCTGTCCGTCAGCACACACAGGACGTCCGTGGCTGTCCATGTGTGTCCGTGTGTGCCGTGGGTGTCCGCCAGGACACACATGATGTCCGTAGCTGTCCGACAGCACAGACAGAACGTCCGTGTGTGTCCGTCAGCACACACAGGACATCCATATGTTTCCGTGTGTGTCTGTGTGTGTCCGTCAGCACACAAAGGACGTCTATGGCTGTCCATCAGTACACATATCAGCATGCTTGTCCTTGAACTCAGCACGCTGGTGATACAGGCCGGGAAACAGTCTGCACGGACGGACGGTCTGAGGTTCGAGAACTCGGACCGGACAGGACGGACGGACGGCTATGGGATGGCTAGACGGACGCGATGGAGTGGGAGATGGCCGATCTGGTTCCTGAAACAAAAGGATGCTATTTTTTTATGAGTTTTTATGAACCAAATAATGAACAGAAAGTAAACAATATGATTAATGAAGAACAGATGCAAATATGACTTTTTATGGATTTTTATAATGAATGGAAAAATCTAGAACTATATGATGCAAGATAAAACAAAACAAAAGATGGATAGAAGTATGGGGGATGGATCCTTGTTGCTGGATGTGTATCTCTCTCAACAAGAACAGTGGATGGAGGTGGATAGCTAGGGGATTTGGCTTGCTGGATGTGTATCACTCTCAAGGCAAATCGGTGGATGGAATGGAGGTGAAGAATCGCCACAAGCTTGGTGGTTTGAAGCTTGATAAGATTCGGCTGCTCTCTCTTGTTTCTCACAGAAAAAGACTTAGGGTTTTTAGGTTTGCAAAGGCAAAATTATTTCATAAAAGACATAGGCAAAAATCGCCAACTTCATGGAGTTATATAGGGTTTACCCCTTATGAGACTCAAAGATAAAAGGCCTTAAACATGCTGGCCGAAAATGAGGCTGAAACATTAGCCCAAAGTCTAAACCAAATAAATTAAAATAAACCAGACATCTGGTTGTCGGTTTGAGAAGGCTTAGACCAAGGCTAATAGCATGCTTGCATGTTGCCTCATTAAAACCTTACCAAGAAAACCCAATGGGACAAAACCTGGTGAGGAAAAAGAGTACAACACATGCTACTCCCCTTGGTGGTCGGCTAGATCTCAGAACCGGAAAGAGTTGGAGTGGATGAAATGGGAACTGAGTCTGGACCAAGCTCGGATGTGGAGATGAGAAGTCCGGCTTGGTGGAGTCTGAACTGGATCGGGTCGGCCGCGTCCTGAACCTCCTTTGGGCCGGCTTGATCTTGAATCTTCAACTGGACCATCTTCTCAATCAGCAGCTGGTCCTGGTCAGTCTGTCCATCTTGATCAAGGATATGCTGGACAGCTTTGGTGAAACCTTCTCGCAAGGCCCTGGTTCCACTCCGGGTAGTCGGACCGCGCCTAACAATGGGAACCTCTACTTGGATGGCCTCATCATTCCCTCCCTCTTGAAGAGGTTCTGGCCTCAGAACACCATCATCTGCAAAGTCATCACTATCTGCATGGAAAGGAGACAAATCCGAGACATTGAAAGTATGTGAAATTTTAAATTCAGCAGGGAGGTCAAGGATATAGGCATTGTCGTTGATCTTCTTTAGGATGCGGAATGGTCCTGTCCCACGAGGAGAGAGCTTGGACTTCCGGGCTTCTGGAAACCTCTCGGGCCGCATGTGTAACCACACCAAGTCCCCAGGTTCGAACAGTACCTCCTTCCTCTTCTGGTCATACTTGGCCTTGACCTTAGCCGCCTTGGCTTCTATCCTCTCCCTGACCTTTAGGTGCATATTCTTAACAAACTCTGCCTTGGCGGCCCCATCACGACTGCGGTACATGGAGCTGGGCAGTTCGGTGAAGTCTAAAGGAGTCTCTGGCTGAAACCCATAAACAATCTCAAAAGGTGACAGGTTAGTAGTAGAGTGCCTAGCATGGTTATAAGCAAACTCGACAAAAGGCAAACAAGACAACCAATTCCTTAAATTCTTACCGACCGTAGCTCTCAACAGTTGAGAAAGCGTACGGTTTACTACCTCAGTCTGGCCGTCGGTCTGGGGGTGGCACGTGGTCGAGAATAGTAGCTTGGTTCCGAACTTGCCCCATAGTGTCCTCCAGAAATGGCTGAGGAACTTGGTATCACGGTCAGACACAATGGTTCGAGGAACACCATGTAGTCGGACCACTTCTTTGAAGAATAGGTCGGCGGTCTGAGTGGCATCATTAGTGGTGTTACAGGCTATGAAATGGGCCATCTTGGAGAACCTGTCTACCACTACAAAAATGGAATCCTTGTGGTTTATCTTGGGTAAACCCAGCACAAAGTCCATAGAAATGTCTACCCAAGGGTGGTTAGGAATCGGTAATGGCATTTGTAAACCGTAAGGATGTGACCTGGACTTGGTTTTGAGGCAAGTAGTGCACTTGGCGCATATGCTCTCCACATCCCTCTTCATGTTTGGCCAAAAGAAATGTTCAGTTAGGACACTCAGGGTCTTGTCCCGACCAAAGTGTCCCATGAGGCCGCCACCATGGGCCTCCCGAACCAGCAGTTCCCTCATGGCTCCTTTGGGAATGCACAGCCTCTTTCCCTTGAACAGGAACCCCTCATGCTGGTAGTATGGCCCTAAAGCCCCCTTCTCAGTGTTCCTGAAAACTTCATTAAAATCAAGATCAGTGGCATAAGATTCTTTAATATGTTCGAAACCCATGATCTTGGCCTCCATGGTCACAATGAGAGTGTGTCTCCGGGACAGTGCATCTGCCACCACATTGTCCTTGCCCTTCTTGTACTTGATCACATAGGGAAAGGTCTCCACGAACTCGAGCCATCTGGCGTGCCTCTTCTTGAGTGTGGTCTGTCCCCTCAAGTGCTTAAGTGTCTCATGATCTGTATGAATAACAAATTCCTTAGACAAAAGGTAATGCTGCCAAGTTTCAAGGGACCTTACTAGAGCGTATAGCTCTTTGTCATAGGTTGGGTAGTTGAGGGCAGCTCCACTCAGTTTCTCACTAAAGAATGCCACTGGTCGGCCCCCTTGAGTGAGGACAGCTCCAATGCCTGTACCTGATGCATCACACTCAATCTCAAAAGTTTTATTAAAATCAGGGAGTGTAAGAACGGGTGCATGAGTTAAACTATATTTAAGCTTGTTGAAAGACTCCTCTTGGGCAGGGCCCCAAACAAAGGATACATTCTTCTTGATCACTGAGGTCATGGGTGCAGCAATGGTGCTGAAGTCCTTGACAAACCGCCTATAGAAGCTGGCTAGGCCATGGAAACTTCGGACTTGCCCAATAGTGGTCGGTGTGGGCCAGTCTTGGATGGCCTTGATCTTCTCCTCATCGACCTTCAAACCCTGTGAGCTCACAACAAAGCCTAAAAATATTAACTGGTCAGTGCAAAATACACACTTCTTGAGATTGGCAAAGAGTCCTTCCTGCCTGAGAGCCTTCAAAACCTGTTCTACATGACTAATGTGATCTGATAAGCACTGACTATAAATCAATATGTCATCAAAATAGACAACCACAAATTTACCAATGTAAGGCCTTAGAACCTCGTTCATAAGCCTCATGAAGGTACTAGGGGCGTTGGTAAGACCGAAGGGCATCACCAGCCACTCATACAAGCCTTGCTTGGTCTTGAAAGCAGTCTTCCACTCGTCTCCCTCTTTCATCCGAACTTGGTGATAACCACTCCTAAGATCAATCTTGGAAAACACTGTGGAACCACTCAGTTCATCTAACATATCATCAAGTCTAGGAATGGGGTACCGATATTTTATGGTGATGTTGTTGATGGCTCGGCAATCAACACACATACGCCATGTTCCATCCTTCTTAGGCACCAATAGGACGGGTACTGCACATGGGCTGAGACTCTCTCGAATATACCCCTTGTCCATGAGGTCTTGGACCTGTCTCTCCAGCTCCTTAGCCTCCTCCGGATTGACTCGGTATGCGGCTCGGTTTGGAAGTGGGGCGCCTGGCACAAAGTCTATCTGATGTTCGATGCCTCGGAGGGGTGGTAAGCCGGCTGGTATCTCTTCAGGGAACACGTCCTTGTACTGGTCCATTAGTCCTTGCATCTCAGCTGGACAATCTGGTACTTCAAAACCTGCAAAACAACCTTCCTTGAAAACCATTAGTAGCACCTGTGTGTCTTGCTGCAATGATTTAATCAATTTACTAGAAGAGATGTAAAGGTTAGTTTTACTAAACAATCCAGACTGATCCATGGCCCTCTGCATCTCGTACACCTCTTGTGGACTTAGAGGAGCCAGGCTGTGCTTCTTGTTGTTGTGGGTAAAGCTGTAGATGTTAGTCCTCCCATGGTGAATGGTCTCCTTGTCAAACTGCCAAGGCCTCCCTAACAGCAGATGGCCGGCTTGCATAGGAACCACATCACACTTCACCTGGTCCTGGTACTTACCAATACTAAAGGAAACAACAACTTGCTCCGAGATTTTAAGCTCCGTCTCATCATTGAGCCACTTGAGCTTGTATGGCCTGGGGTGTGGCAACTTTGCTAGTCCTAACTTTTCAACAAGGTACCTGCTGGCCACGTTAGTGCAAGAGCCACCATCAATAATTAGACTACATACCTTGCCTTCCACACTACATCTAGTATGGAAGATGTTCTCTCGTTGGACGGTTTCTGGATCAAAGAGAGCACTGAGAGCTCGTCTGACCACCAGCAGCTCACCAGTTTCAGCATAGTCCACTATCTCGTCTCCTGATTCAGCCATCTCTACATCGGCCTCGTCTTGGGACTCATACTCGCCGTCTGCCTTAAGGATCATGACACGCTTGTTCGGGCAGTCCCTGGCGTAGTGCCCCTTCCCCTGACATTTGAAACAAGTAATATCACGAGTTCTTTGAGCTTGTGTTTGTCCCTTACCTGGTTCGGATGAACCTGGTTTGGACTGGTCGGTTTGGTTCTTCTTGAACCGGTTTTCCACTTCAATGGATTTGTTCTTCTCAGCCCCCTTGGGTCCGGATGAAACCCATGGCGTCTTGTTCCTGGCACTAGAGGCGTTCTTCCTCTTAATGTGCTGCTCGGCCTGTATGGCATAGTGGAGGAGATCATTGAAGTTGACGTAGGTCTGCCTCTCCACCTTGCGAGCGATGCGGTCTTGAAGGCCTTCCAAGAACTGAGCCATCATAACCTCTTCGGTCTCGCGCGTCCTGAGCTTGTTCTTGAGAGCCTCAAACTCCTCAAAGTACTCCTCTACGGTCCTAGTACCCTGAGACAACTTGCGAAAACGTTTTAGTAAGTCCCGCTGATAGTATGAGGGAATATACCTTGCACGGAGCTTAGCTCGCATCTCATCCCAAGTCTCGATCCTATAGACTCTGCCAACCTCGGCTACTTCCCTGTCCCACCAGGTTAGGGCATTGTCCGTCAGTTGGGCTGCGGCTAAGGCGATCTTCTTGGCCTCGGTATAGCGGTAGTACTCAAAGATGTACTCCATGCGCCTCTCCCATTCGATATAGGCGTCCGGGTCAACCTTTCCAGCAAAGGTCGGAGGAGTAAGTTTGAGATCCTTGCCTCCCTGCCAAGCTACTTCATCGTCTCTAAATCTCCTTCGGACCGGGCTTGCATCGCCTTGGACCCGATATTCCCGTCGGTTCCCACGTCCGGCTCGTTCACGCCGCGGCTCTTCTGGTTCGGTACGGTCAGTGTCCGAGTTGTCCTCACTGGATTGGGACTGTTGTTCTTCCGGAATGGGTTGGTTTCTCCTCCTTGGCCGTGGAACATTAGCTCGATCCCTTCCTGCTATCTGAGCCAGCTGCTCAGTCACAGTAGCCAGGGCGGCTTGGAGTTCAGCATGGTTAGCCATCAGCTGAGCATTGATCTCGGCTTGTGTTGGTGCACCATTTAGGTCTCCCATGGTTTTGTCCTGCGACAAGAGAGAAAGAAAAGGGTGATTTGCAAAGAATCTGTAGAAGAAGAATAAAGATATGCAATGAATGTAAGTTTTCCTCTTTTTTTTTTTCTGTTAAAAATCGAAAAGTAAAAATAGAAAATTGCAATCTTTTTTTTTTTTTTTTTTAAAATATGGAAAGAACTTGAAGTGCAAGCCAAGAAAATTAAATGCAATTAAATGGAAATCTGATCAAAAAGGAAAGTGAAAATCGATTGATGCCAAAAACATTTCACTTGAATGAAAGTTGCATAAAATCGGATCAAAAGATATGCAGAAAGAAAACAAGTTGAACTCGCCAAGAACAGCAAGAACAAAAATTTTGAAAGACAAGATGATGAACCCAATAATAAAAGTAGCAAGGATAGGATACAACCGAAGGTGTAGGAGCTTTGAGCTCTGATACCAAAATGATACAGGCCGGGAAACAGTCTGCACGGACGGACGGTCTGAGGTTCGAGAACTCGGACCGGACAGGACGGACGGACGGCTATGGGATGGCTAGACGGACGCGATGGAGTGGGAGATGGCCGATCTGGTTCCTGAAACAAAAGGATGCTATTTTTTATGAGTTTTTATGAACCAAATAATGAACAGAAAGTAAACAATATGATTAATGAAGAACAGATGCAAATATGACTTTTTATGGATTTTTATAATGAATGGAAAAATCTAGAACTATATGATGCAAGATAAAACAAAACAAAAGATGGATAGAAGTATGGGGGATGGATCCTTGTTGCTGGATGTGTATCTCTCTCAACAAGAACAGTGGATGGAGGTGGATAGCTATGGGATTTGGCTTGCTGGATGTGTATCACTCTCAAGGCAAATCGGTGGATGGAATGGAGGTGAAGAATCGCCACAAGCTTGGTGGTTTGAAGCTTGATAAGATTCGGCTGCTCTCTCTTGTTTCTCACAGAAAAAGACTTAGGGTTTTAGGTTTGCAAAGGCAAAATTATTTCATAAAAGACTTAGGCAAAAATCGCCAACTTCATGGAGTTATATAGGGTTTACCCTTATGAGACTCAAAGATAAAAGGCCTTAAACAAGCTGGCCGAAAATGAGGCTGAAACATTAGCCCAAAGTCTAAACCAAATAAATTAAAATAAACCAGACATCTGGTTGTCGGTTTGAGAAGGCTTAGACCAAGGCTAATAGCATGCTTGCATGTTGCCTCATTAAAACCTTACCAAGAAAACCCAATGGGACAAAACCTGGTGAGGAAAAAGAGTACAACACATGCTACTCCCCTTGGTGGTCGGCTAGATCTCAGAACCGGAAAGAGTTGGAGTGGATGAAATGGGAACTGAGTCTGGACCAAGCTCGGATGTGGAGATGAGAAGTCCGGCTTGGTGGAGTCTGAACTGGATCGGGTCGGCCGCGTCCTGAACCTCCTTTGGGCCGGCTTGATCTTGAATCTTCAACTGGACCATCTTCTCAATCAGCAGCTGGTCCTGGTCAGTCTGTCCATCTTGATCAAGGATATGCTGGACAGCTTTGGTGAAACCTTCTCGCAAGGCCCTGGTTCCACTCCGGGTAGTCGGACCGCGCCTAACTATGGGAACCTCTACTTGGATGGCCTCATCAGCGGGCCCTTCACGTGGACTGTTGGGTTGATTTGGCCACGTGGTCGTTGTCCCGAGTGATGACTCAAACCCACACTCGTCCAGCTGCCTAAACACCAAACAGCCCCTGTACCCCTATTTCCATCGTTCCTGTTAAGTCTCCAGCTGACTGATGCCTTCTTCAACCTTCATTCAGTGCCATGATACGCTTGTCTCAAGTCTAAGACCGACTGGGGTCCCCCACCATGGCCCGTCCGGCCGATCCATCTAGGTGGGGTGACAGGACACGTGGTCGTTTGTTCAGTACCACACAGGCATCCGTGGGTGTCGCCAGCACACACAGGCAGTTACATCCGTGGCTGTCTGTGTGTCGTCTGTGTCCGTCAGCACCCACAAGACGTCAGTGTACTC
>NW_026016683.1:52500-60920 GCF_020379485.1 Brassica napus | reverse complement strand
ATCCCTAAATGATCTATTAATCGGCTAATAGTCGTTTAATAGCAGTTCCCTCTATCACTTTAATTGTGAAATACCAGATTGGCCCGTTCCGCCATAAGTACCTCCATATTCTGCTGAATGGGATTCGACAATGAGTTTGAGTCAATGATTGCAAAACTTCCTTTTCTCGATCTTGATTTTTTAGGTCAGGAACTATGTCCGAGTTGACTCGGAGAGGTCCGAATTCACACGGGTGTCCTATAATTCTTTTTTTATGAATACCATATTATTAGGTATCATATGAACAAGCTTGAGAAAAACCTTGTATAGCTTCCTCGATTTCTCGATAAAAGAAATATGACCAACTGTGGTTCGAATATATATACAAAAAGTTTGTTTTTTTACACTTCTTACTATCAGATAGTGTGCATAAATCTCATGATAGTTACCAAAAGATTCATAGTGAACTTCGATAGGAACTTCTTTTGAAGCAATAACGCGTTGATCTAATTGCCACCGAAGCCACAAAGGACTATCTAAATTGATTCTTTTCTGCCGATAAGCTCCAATTGCATCATAGGAATTGCAAAAAAAGGGTTCTTTCATATACTTATAGTTTGTTTCGTAAATTCTTTCATTTTGATAGTTTTTTCGATTACATGGATTATATCTGTTTGCACAAATACCTCGACGAGTGCCGCTCGTTAATACATAGAGTCCAATCAGCATATCTTGAGTCGGTACAGAAATGGGATCTCCAATAGCTGGAGATAAGAGATTCATATGAGAAAACATAAGTAAACGAGCCTCTGCTTGAGCTTCTAAAGATAAAGGCACATGAACAGCCATTTGATCCCCATCAAAGTCTGCATTGAACCCCTTACAAACTAATGGATGTAAACAAATAGTGCGTCCTTCCACTAAAATGGGTTGGAATGACTGTATGCCTAATCTATGTAGAGTAGGTGCTCTATTCAGTAATACGGGATGCCCCTGCATAACTTCTTGAAGGATTTCCCAGACAATCGGCTTTTTTTCACGAATTTGACTCTTAGCAACTCCTATGTTCGAAGCCAGATGTTGTCTAATTAGACCACGAATTACAAATGTCTGGAAGAGCTCTATTGCTATTTCGCGAGGCAATCCACAGCGATGTAATGAAAGTGAGGGTCCAACGACAATCACCGAACGCCCCGAATAATCGACCCGTTTGCCAAGCAGAGTCTCGCGAAATCTTCCCTCTTTTCCTTCAATTACATCTGAAAATGACTTGTAAACCTTATTATGACCATCCCTCATGGGTTGTCCACGGATTCCATTATCAAGAAGTGTATCCACGGCTTCTTGTACCAATTTTTCCTGACACATTACTAATTCCCCTGGTGTAGATCTACTTGTTGTTAATAGATCAGTAAGAGTATTGTTCCGATAGATAACTCTTCTATAGAGTTCATTAATATCTGAACTCATCAGTTTACCCCCTTCTATCTGAATGATGGGTCTCAACTCGGGAGGCAGAACCGGTAAGAGACATAAAATCATCCATTCCGGTTCTATATTTGTTCGAATAAAATGCTTAGCTAATTCCATACGTCTAACTAAAAAATCTTTTCTTCTTACAATTTTTCGATCTTCCCATTCATTCCCCGTGGGACCTTCTTCTCCTAATTGTTTCCATTCTACCAACGAATTTTCTATAATAATTCGCAAATCTAAATCGGCTAATTGTTCTCGGATAGCACCCGCCCCAGTAGAAATTTCTCGATTTCTAAATATATCGAAACCTTGAGTAGTAAAAAAAAGTGGGATGCTGTATTTCCAGGATTGAATTTCATATTCAAATGAACCTCGTAATCGTAAGAAAGTAGGTTTTTTCGTTATGGGCCTAGCAAAAGAAAAATTGGGATAGGGTCCACTATATGATCTCCCCCCCTCAAAACCGGACATGAAAGTTTCCTCTCATCCGGCTCAAGTAGTTATATCAAATAAAGATAAAGAAAGGGGTCGCACTTTCCAATTGTATTTTATAAAATCAAGTGAAAACCCAAAAAGAATCTACGCCTTACTCAAGTTCTCAGTGCAAACCAACCACCATTTCATTGATTCAATTAATTCTTCTTTGATTTCTATTTAGATTCTTTAGTGAATTCAAAATTACGACAGAAAAAAATGTCAAATTCTTGAGTAGTCTACTTCCCTTCGAATGCCGGAATACTTTTTACCTTAAGTGAAAGGAATGCCTTAGAATTCATACGGGATTTATTTGTCTATGTATTGTTCCATTCGATCTTTTAGGTCCTGCGTTACCTCGATGGTTATGCCACAATATTCTTAAAGCTTATATGCGATGTATAGACTTCTCCAACCATGACATATTTGTTTACTTCAATATAAAAAACCAAATTTCTTTTCGTTTAGAAAGATAAGGGAATGCTTAATTCGACAAAAAAAAGGTCTTCTTTTCACGAGGTACGACTATCAATTTGAAGTACTTTTTTTTTACTGAATCGACCATAGACCAATCGCCCTTGTTATTTGGGAGTATTGAATACACCCACAAGTCTGAGCTTCATGTTACTCTTTTCAAGAGACATGTCAGATCGAGGGCATCCCAAATTGATTGAAGGGGATGAGAGTTTATCATTCTTAAAAATAAAAATTTCGATCAAATCACACATCGCAGTATACTAGACCTTCTAATTCTTTAAGAGGTTTATCTAAAAGATTCGCAATATAACTAGGAAGACGTTTCAAATACCATACATGAGTTACAGGACATGTCAGTTTTATGTATCCCATTTGATATCTTCGTATCCGAGAATCAACAAATTCAACTCCACATTGTTCACAAAATTGCGAGTCTTCTTTTTCATCTCCGATCACTCGATAATTTCCACAAGCGCAAATTCCACTCTTTATAGGCCCAAAAATCCTTTCACAAAATAATCCATCTTTTTCCGGTTTATTGGTTTTGTAATGAAAAGTATAGGGTTTTGTCACCTCTCCAACTATCTCTCCATTAGGTATTTTTTTAGTGGCCCAAGCACTTATTTGCTGAGGAGAAACTAATCCAATTCGGAGTTGTTGATGTTTATACCGATCGATCATATAAGAAATTTTGTGATTCATTCCGATTAAACTTCCTTCCTATTAATCTGGAAATTCTTCTCAGATACAAGGAAATGATTCAGTTCCAGAGCCAAAGATCGTAGTTCTCGAACAAGTAATCGAAAAGATTCTGGAGCATCTTCTGGTTTAGGTATTGTTCCTCCAATGATAGTGGTACCAAGTACTTCTTGGCGAGCTCTAATATGATCAGATTTATAAGTAAGCATCTCTTGTTGGATCCCCACCTACACAAGAAAATTGTTGATAAAACTCCAAAATAGCATTTTCTTTTGACCCAATTTTTTTTTTCTCCTTATCGGTTAAGAAAGATAAGAAAATTTCAGGGTAGCAAACATTCTCTAGAATTTCTCTTAGATTCGAACCCATAGCTGATGATAGAACTAGAATAGATATTTTCTGTTTCCTACTCACACGAGCCCATATTCTTGCTTTTTTATCAATCTCTAATTCTAGCCTGCCCCCCCAATCTGATATTATGGTGCCGGTATAGACCGAAATCCCGTTATGATCCAATTCTGACTGGTAATAGATACCAGGACTTTGTAATATTTGATTGATCACAACTCGGTATATTCCGTTTACTATAGAAGTTCCAAGGGAATTCATTAAAGGAATGTTTCCAATAAAAATTCTTTGTTCTTGCATATTCCTATTGGTTTTCCAAATTAATCCCGCGGATACATATAATTCAGAAGAATATGTAAGTAATTCATAGACAGCATCTCGTTCTTTTATCAGAGGTTCTACCAATTGATATGTTTCCACAAATAATTGAAATTCAATTTCGTGATCTATATCTTCAATTTTTGGAAATTGCGAAAGTTCTTCTATTAAACCCTGATCAATAAACCGATAAAACCCTTCAAATTGTATCTGATTAAATCCGGGTATTGTAGATGTTCCCTCTTTTCCATCCCCGAGCATCTTTTTTGAATTTATCATTTATCCGTTTATTTTAAAAATCCCATATCTCATTCTTCACCGAATCATATAGATAGAATTCGATCTAGCAATAATGGAATTTCTATTCTGTTTACTGAATCACATGAAATTTTATCCAACTCCAAGATATATGGAATGTATGAAATCCGTATGAACGGAGACTAGATTCAATTGGAATTTTTTTTATAAGAAAGAGATCCGAATGGAACAGAATTTAGAAATACCGCTGGAACTTATGGAGTTTTGTAACGACTAGAAAAAAAGTAATTTCATTTTCACCTATGATATTACATATTCCAATTCGATCGCATACCATAAAAAACGGTATTCATGATAGGATCTGTTCGAGCAGATAAACATATAAGAAATAGAAAACTTTTTTTTAAACACTTTACTTTTTCATGTATTTGTATTTCATTGTTCAAAAAAATAGTTGCAGAAAAAAGATGGATTTTTACCTATTTTGAATAGAATATTTAGAATATCATTGAATTGAAGTAGGTAAGAAAACGTATGTTTTTTTATTTATTAATTTTAATTATTATTAAAATAAAAAAGAATGCACAGGTATATATATATGTCTCTTTTTCTTCTTTTATTGTGGTACAGTTCTATTTGGAACAGCACATGCTGTGCTCTACCAAAAATTAAAAATTTTTTTCAATGTATTCAATGAAAAATTTCAATACAAAAATTTATTGAGAATTACTCCTCAAAAGCATCCCTAGAGAGATAAAATACCCCATTATAGAGCTATACAAGGTAACGTATGTTCTGATTCTGGGGTTTACATATACTCATTATTAGTGTTATAATTCAAATGGAAGAAGATTTCTTTTTAATTGAAAAAACTCAAAATAGATTAGTTATAAATCTATTTCTAATGATTTTCTTATCTTATATTATTAGAAATAAAAAATGTAAATTTGAATTCAAAAAAGGTCATGAATTTACAGTCAATAGTTAATGGTTCTGATTTGTACTAGATTCTATATTTTGTGACTGAAAATCTATATTTTTTTCGGAGTTGAAAAAAAAACAAGAGAAAATTTGAATCTAGTACAAATCATTTTGGCGGCATGGCCGAGTGGTAAGGCGGGGGACTGCAAATCCTTTTTCCCCAGTTCAAATCCGGGTGCCGCCTCAACAGGAGACTTGAAATCTCCTGTTATAAAACTATAACAAACGTAGGAAAAGACTCTTGATACTTTCTTTTCGTGATTCTAAGCCCCTGGCTCTCGAGGTTCTATTCTCTAACCTAAAGTTTTACCTATCAGATTAGAGGAAAACTAAAACGAGTGGAGGGAAATCCATTAGATTGGATAGGCAGAGAGGGAATTAAATTAATAGTTTTGGAAAGGATCTAAGATACTTTGGATATAGACTCATGAAAGTGTCGGAATGCTCAGACATTCAATCAATATTAGATTAGATGAAGAATTGCCTTTCGTTTTACTTCAAATAAAAATAAAAAACGATAAAAGAAAGAAAAAAGATTATTCTTTCTACATATGAGTCAGATTTTTTGGATACTTCGAAAAGTATCTGTTTACTTGTGTTTACATCTTGTCGATTCTACTAGAAATTCTATAATTAAGAATAACTCAGTATAAGATAAGTGGATTTTTTGGAGTAGTTCATCAATGGTGACCAAATATCTCTCCCTTTTTTTGACTCTGCACCAGTGATTTCACTATTATTAGTGAACAATAATGGAAAAGTTTCTTCATATTCATAGGGGACAGAATTCACATGGATATAGTAAGTCTCGCATGGGCTGGTTTAATGGTAGTTTTTACATTTTCCCTCTCTCTCGTAGTGTGGGGAAGAAGTGGACTCTAGAAGTACTCCTAATTGCGATAATAATCAAACTCTATCAACCTGTATCAATTGTTTTAGTTTTCTAGACCGGCCGGCAATTTTTTTTAAGATCTTTTTTTAGAAATTGGATTTATGTTTTGTTTTATTGACTCATTTTATTTTTTGATATCAGAGTTTATACCGTTAACCATTCATGGGATAACCCCCTTTCGAAATCTCAAGAGGTTTCCATCGAATTCGGATTATCCGTATTAAATGGATCAAACAAACAAATGAAATTGAGAAAGTATGTACATAGATTTCATATTCTATATTAATTTATATTTACATTTATAAAGAAAAAGAGAGATATGGGTGGATTCCTTTATATTAAGATATTTCACTTGTATCTTTATACATTACAATAACCATAATGGCTAGTATGGTAGAAAGAGATCTCTTTCTACCATACTAGCGGGCCCCTTAGGATACTACTGAATCTAATGCATTCCTTTCATTTAAGACGAGAAATTGACATCCTTTTTTGTCATTGATAGTCAAATTGTATTCAAATTAATTATTTTGACTAACCGTTTTTACGTAAATTATAAGCAAAAAAGCAGTAGGAACGAGAATGAAGAGTGCAGTAGCAATAAATGCAAGAATATTGACTTCCATAATTAAATCGTTTATTATTTATTTTTTTTTCTTTGGAATATCTCGGGATTTAATCCCATAGAGATGAGAAATCTTTCGCTTGTAAACTCACTCAGATGAATTAGATTTCGATGATATCGAATGAAAGAAATATCATGAATAACAATATCGGAGCTATAAAATCGATTCATCGTCAAGAATTTAATAGTATAACATAGGAAGATCTTTTATCCACACCGAATACATAATGAGATTCCTGATCCAATAAAAAACTATTTATTTATGATTCTTTTTCACCGCTTTCTTTTCTACAACCTAGTACTTTCCTTGTACAATCATCTGATGAAATATCATAAAAAACCTTTTATACTTCGATTGTTTATAAAAAGAGTTTCTAAAGAACCTTAAATAAACAATAGAAATCAAATAGAGAAAACAAGTACGAAATTTCAATTTGAAATTTTCAAAATTTTGTTTTTGTAAGGGTCTATGATCTTTTTGTAAAACAAAGGAAATGTGATAAAGACGAGTCCCGAAAAAAAAAAACGAAAATATTCCAAAAAATTAACTATATTAAATTTTCTTACGAGTTTTTCTTCGACATCGACTCTAATCTTTAAAAAGAGCATATTCATTAGGGAAGACTAATTTGATCTTTTTTTTTGAAACATCCTCTTTACTTGGTTGGATTCGAACTATTTTCACTTCCTTGACTTCATAGAAACAAAAGTATATATAGGTACTCTTGGCAAACGTATTATACGCTATCCTATTTTATTTTCCTACACGAGTTAATGGGAGATTAATTGACAAAAAGAGGAAACCCCATACAGTATCTCGTTCTTGAAGTGGTGAATGCTCTCAATAATTATAATTATACTAATTTACATATGTCTTTAAATTGGTGCAAAAGAAATACCCCTTTCTTTTGCTTGATGAAAAAAGAAAAATAAAACAAAAAGATAACCGAAACCATTTTGATCCCCTTGCCCAGAAACAAAAAGGGGAGTTTATGTCTTTTTTTTTAATTGAATCCGCCGGGACTGACGGGGCTCGAACCCGCAGCTTCCGCCTTGACAGGGCGGTGCTCTGACCAATTGAACTACAATCCCATGGAAATAAAGCGGGTAGCTTACATATTCCTTCTTATGATTTCATCATAATCATTTCAATTTTAGATTCAAATTAGTGTTTTGTAACAAAGAAAATCACAAGTAATATATTGATATCTATATGGATATCACTAAAGTGATATCAAGGCCGATTACTAGTAATCCTTGCATTATTCTAAAATCGATTGATAATCTATTTTTTATTGTAATTTTTTATGGAAACAAAAAGTAACGAGCCACAAGAAATAAAGAAAAAAGTAAAGTCGAAATATACCCAGATATTTGACTTTTTTCTTACCCTTCTCTGTCAATTATGCAAAACAAAAAAGGTTATGTAGACAGCGAATTATTGGGCCGAGCTGGATTTGAACCAGCGTAGACATATTGCCAACGAATTTACAGTCCGTCCCCATTAACCGCTCGGGCATCGACCCAGGAAGAATCTATTCGAACTTTATGGATAATCCATGATCAACTTCCTTTCGTAGTACCCTACCCCCAGGGGAAGTCGAATCCCCGCTGCCTCCTTGAAAGAGAGATGTCCTGAACCACTAGACGATGGGGGCATACTTGCTCAACCGCCATCATACTATGATCATAGTATGATCAGTTTTTTAAAATTGTCAATATAATCAAATGGTATGACTAGCTTATAAGATTTTTTATTTTTTTCTATAGCATTCTATATCATTTTTTTATTTTACATTTATATTCATATTCTAATCACAATTCTATAAAAAAAATCGATATATTTTCTTTTTATATTTGAAGTGGAAATATGAAAAAAAAAAAAAAATCGAA